>NC_046665.1:122865151-122902601 GCF_010883055.1 Belonocnema kinseyi | reverse complement strand
CTCCTACTCCGCCTCCACAAGTCTACCCCCCCCCTGGACTAGACACCGGGGTAGAAGACATAGTGTTACAATTTTACATAGTGAAAGTAATGAGAGAAAGAGAGCAGTTATGGAAATTCTTTCCAATAAAAAAGAATTTCTCTTCATTCAAAGATTGATCTCAGACATGAAAGCTTTGTTTATGCTGGACACAATGTTATACTGAATTTTTTGCAGATTACTGGAGTTGAATCCTACTTTGTCAGTCAAACAAAAATAATAATCGTCTTTGCTCTTGAGCTCCCGCCAAACAGTTGGTGAAACAAACTTCATTTTCGCAACATGCTCATTATGTCTGTTTAACATTGATCTGCAAACACATCAAATCATGTTGGGCAAACAAAAATAGTTTCATTCAAGCACCTCACACCCAAAGCAGTGTTGATATATTTGACGCAGGTTTTGAGTGAAGTTTTTAAATTTTTCCTTATACAAGTAGCAGTACCGATCACTGTTTCCAGTACATTCATGTACATTTTCTCTCGAACGCGATCGTGTCTTGGGAATTTTCAAATTAGCCATAGATATATCGAAAACCTAAACAGTAGGGCTTTCGTTCCAATCGTGGGTGATTCCACCGGCCTAGGGGTGATAACCCTGATACCTCCATAAGACTAAGCATTTGGATTTTTCGACTTTAACGAGGACAACGTCAACTTGTCGTCGGACTTACTTCGGCTTCCTCCTCACACTCTACCTCAGAGAATTGAAGAGTGGATCATTCCACACATCTTCCTTAGAAGCAGTGACATCATCTCCAGTGTTCTTTAAAGGGGCAGGATTTCAAATTCCAGAAAAAAAGGGTGGAACTTTTTACGATTGCAATTGTAAAAAGTAGGAGTGGTGGCAGCAGTAGTAGTGGTAGTAGTAGTAGTAGAGTAGTTGTAGTAGTAGTAGTAGTAGTAGTAGTAGTAGTAGTAGTAGTAGTGGTGGTGGTTTTTTGTTTAATAATTGTAAAACTACCGAGAAAGAATTCAATTCGATAAATGTTGCTGAAAAGATATTTTACTACAAGCATACTATGGTACAGAGACGTCTAAGAGGAGTTTTAAAAACTAGTAATGAACTAGACCTTGATTAATGAGTTCAATCAAATAACTCTTATAATTTCAGGGTTTTAAGATTATGGTGTTCTGGGATGTCGGGGTTATAGAGCTACTTACCCATGACTGTGTTGCACAAGGAAAACTCAGGAAATTGTTCTGTTTTCCCAAAAAAGATTTCTCTTCTAGATGAGGTTATCGGATTTTGAGGTTATAGGGTTTTATTATTACGAGATAAGAGGATTTCCAATACATGAGGTTATAGGGTTACCAGATTGAGGGAATAAGGGTTAAAACGGTAGAGGGCAAATAATTTCTGCGTTTCCAGTGGTGTCTCGGTTGTTTTGAGGTTATGTCAATATCCTGACATGAAGGGGTTAAACGGGTTGCATATTCGGTTTCAGCGGAGAATAACTAAATAGGAATATCATATTGACATCCAACCCAGTGTGCACAAAATTTGGCGACGTCTTTGCGACATCGTTACGACATCTTAAAGACAACTTTACGACATCCTATGTCGATGTCGGTAAGGTGTCTTTACGATATCGTAGATAAGTCGTATGATCCGACGATGTCTTTACGATATCGTAAAGACACCCAAACGACACGGACATAGGATGTCGTAAAGTTGTCGTAAACAGGCCTGGGTTATATTTAGCACTAAATTTTCATAAATCTTGAATTTCTTTTACTTTATCTATTTCTGATGTGTTTGTGATTGATATTTTAGATATGTTTGCAATTGTTTTACCTTGTAAACCTTATAATTTCGTCGCTGAATTCTTGATTTTATTTTTAGAAATTTTATATGTAAAATCACAATAATACCAATTTCGCCACCGTCCAGTAAATAAAAACGATAAAAAGAAAAAATTTGGCTCTTTCAATTGAAAAAAAAACAATTTGAAAACAAAGTTTCGTTTTTTGTTTTCAAGTCGCAAAGAATACTAAAACAAAAAAATGGCCCTCTTTCAAATAGGATAAAGATTGATATTAAAATTTCTTCTTTTTCTTTTAAAATCAGAATAATTGAATTCAAAAATGTTTTCGAACATAAATCCTTAAAAGTTGAATTTATTTGAATTCAAAGTTTTCTCTAATTTGTAATTTTTAACAATAATTGTCACTAATAATGAATAACACTTAACACTTGCAAGTTTGAGCTTACATAAGACCCGCGATTGTTGTTTCTCGCGCTTCGCACTCGATAATATATTTATCTCGCGCTTCGCGCTTATAATGTGCCAGTGGGCAAAAAATTTAGCGACGTCTTCACGACATCGTTATGAAATCTTTACGACAACTTCATGATATCCTATGCCCATGTCGTTTCGGTGTCTTTGCGATATCGTTAAAACATCGTCAGATCATACGACTTATTTACGATATCGTAAAGACACCTTAACGAAATGGACATAGGATGTCGTAAAGTTGTCCTAAAGATATCGTGATGATGCCGTAAAGTTGTCGTGAAAATATCGTAACGATGTCGAAAAATAAAAAATTAAAGGTCAAACAATCGAGAACTGTAAAATGGTGCCTGTGAATTCTCTTTGGTTAAAGCTCCTCTGGATTCAAAGAAAAAATTCTCAGCACCGTCGGTTGATTCTGCTCATTCAGATATTGCAAAATAATCTACTAATAATATTTTTAATGATTACTTTAATATTTGCTTCTTATTTTGCACACATTTCTGTTCTCAGCAACCATGAATAATGTATCATTTGAATTAATTTATATTATTAGAATTCATAAAATTTATGGGTATTAAAACCTACGTATTTTCATTATCTTGTTTTTAAAATTCAAAAAAAAACTGTGTGCAACAGAAAAAAATAAATTTTGTTTGAAACATTTTTTAAGCAACTTGTGTTTTTTTCCATAAATTTAATTTGTTTATTTTCAATGTCATTTTTAACGCTTCACACCAAAAATACACATTCTAACGTAAAGTGGCTACAAATAAATTTGTCAATTTAATTTAGGCGATAAATTTAATTAGTTAAAATATTATTGTGGCTTGTGTCTTTTTTCCAAAAAGTTAATTTTTTAAAATATTTTAAATGTATTCTTATAACTAAAGTTTATTATATATTTGTAGATGTTTTTTAAATTCACAATTTTTTGTCATTTATGTTTTTTCATACCTCGCACTCTTTTTACAAAGATTGGATTTTTTTATTATTAATCTTTTTTTTCACTAACAAAACAAATAATACGCATTCTATCAAGCAATGATTGAAAAACGTAGATCTTTTCTGGGTGAACAAATTTTGCCTGTTTATTTTTTTTATAGCTTGTCCCATTCGTCTACAAATTTAATTTTTAATTTTTAATGCTGTTTTTTACGGATAAAACAAAAACTACGCGTCCTAGCAAAAAGTGAATAATAACAAATTTGTAGATCTTTTTTGGGTGAATAATTTTTGTTAATTAATTTTTTGTCGTATCTTTCATTGTTTGACTGAAAAATGGAATTTTGTATTGTTTTTTGTGCCGTCAAAATTTGAGTTTTTAATTTTGGGAAAAAAATCAAAAAGCTATTATGATAAACAACACCAGTTGCAAACAATTTAATTAACAAAAGGTTTTCGACCGAAAAAAAAAAGTTTCATTTGTTTTTTATTTGTTTATAGGATGTGTAGTTTTTGTGTAAATCCCAAAAATAACATTATAAGTAAACTAGTTAAGTTTTTGGAAGAAACGACACATAATATATTTAAATATTATATAGAAAAGTTTACATTTGAAACAAATTTTCATCAAGCGCGAAGCACGAGAAACATAATAAAAATGCGTTCATTAAAGCCGAAGGAGATTTAACAAAAAAGAATTCACAATCACTAAAAGACGGATTTCGATTCTTTAAAATCTAATTTTGATAGGTGTGTGCAATAAATTTTTCAAAAACATCAACGAGTTCATAACAAAAATATAGAAAAAGATTTAGATAGTCTTTAATTAAACATGATTTCGAAATACATATTTCATTTTATTATTAGGTACGATTTAAAAATTCGACATATTTGAAAATATGATTATTTACTGAAATTATATTGACCATCATAAATATTATTCAAACAATTTCAAAAAGGCATTATGTTCAGTGTAATTAGAAAAGTACATGAAATTATAGTTCTTATTATAATTACCAACAAACTTGGGCATAACTAAGCTGAGAAGCACGACACCAAAAAAAATCTTCATGTTCACTTCATAAAAAAATGACGTTTGGTAAATTTCACTGTGTCATTAATTAATACTCTAAAAAATGTCTAATTATATACCCGTTATCTCTTTCGTAATTTGAATTTATTTCACCTCTTGAAACGACTTCTAATTATTAGACTCAATCTTACTTAATGACATATTTATGTTCCAAAAAAATATTGCGTGTAAAAAAGCTGTGTAATAGAAGTTGTGAAATAAAAAAGCTAACTACTTGTAGTAGTATTTACTAAATTTTATTAAACAAACAGCCTCATAAATTAGAGTCTTACTATTGATATTTTTAAGGAAAATACATAGGTTTAGTCGGTGCGGTATAGAAGTGATAACAGATCATAAAGAGTATCTACAACAAACCACACTGCTCGTAACGAGTGCTTTCAACTCTTCTACGCATGCGTTGCGCTCGATCTCTGTTTTTTTGGAAGATATCGTTTTTCAATTGACCCAACTACCATAACAGTGAAGTTGATTTTTTGATTCACATTAGGGTCAAACATATTTATTTTTTTTGTGTTCTGCAATTAATTTAAAAGGTATTAATTTATTTTTGATTAAAAATACAAATTAGATGTTTTATTCTTTATAACTAACTGACTAAATGGATTTATCAATAAGACTATGTGAATCAGCCTTAACTTACATATTTTAAGTGATCTAAATTCATTGCAATCTATATTTTCAATTGAACAAAGTGTGAAGGTTTAGGTTTTGCAGTTTAATTGCACTTAACAGAAAAGTGTTAAAAGCTTCTATTTTACATGTGCCAGTTATTGAGAGTTTAAATAAAAAATTTCCAAATTAAAATTAGTTTAAACTTTAATTTAAATTTCACTATTTACGATATCGTAAAGACACTTTAACGACATGGACATAGGATGTCGTAAAGTTGTCGTAACAATGTCGTAATGATGTCGTAAAGACGTCGCCAAACTGTGTGCCCACTGGGCATTCTTATTTAAGAATTCTAACATTTCTTACATTTCTTACAACTTATGTTACTTAAAATTCTGACTTTTGACTCAAAGTTTTACAAACTTTTTATTGACCATTATCACTTTTTCACACTTTATAATAATATATAAAGAAATATCATCTCTTATCATAGTAGGAATATTTATAGCAGTACCCCGATTATACCTAAATTCATACATTTTATTTTAATTATACATATAGAATAAATCGAATATTGATATCAAAAGTATCTCCGTGTCCGATTTTTGATCTCTAACATTTCACGTTAAAAACAGTCCTTTGTTAACAATCAAACATAATTTTGTCCAAAAATAATCTTTTTCGGTATATTAGAGTGTTACTAGAGTCTCTAATTTTTTCAAATTTTACAGTGCAAATAAAGTCTCTGATTTTTGGTCTTTTCAAAAATGCCAAAATCGAGGTTTAAGTTTTTACTAATGGGTTGGTCTTTTTGTACATAGGGGTGGTTTTTCTGAATTTTTGTGTAGTACATTCTAGAGCCCACAATAAGCCCGAAATCTGGTGCATTTTGTGTTTTGAAAATTTTATTTTTCGCAGGGGGTGGTTTTCAAAAATGGGGGTAGTTTTTGAATTTTTTGGTGCATTTGAGAGCACAGAATAAGAAAAAATTCTGGTGTTCTTTGTTTTTGCCGAATTTCAATTTTTAAATAGGGGGTAGTTTTATTTTTAGTAGGGTTGGTTTTGGAAAATCGGTTGTTGGTGCGCTCAAGATTATAAAAAATTTTATATGACCTCGTTATTAACCAATTGTTATTCTTGAATTTTAAAGTGTTTACGCTTTCAATATCAGGAAATAAAAAACAAGAAAGGTTAATGCACATTTCACCTATCTTATTTGCACAGAAACATATCAATTTTTATCTTAAGCCTATTTTGAAGTTTCAAGAAATTGCAACCTCATTTTTTTAACAAAATTTAAATCAGTCAGGTAATCTGTTGCTTTTTTAACTTACTCATTTCCCAGGTTTTTTATTTCTACAACCTTTTTTAAAATTAATATTTACGGCCTTAAATAATTCAAAGGTTTTCAAAAAATTAATATTTATTCAAAATGCATTTACTACATAATAATTATTAATAAATAAGTGAATAAATTAATGAATAAGAATATTTTCCCTAAAACAATTGAAAGTTTTCATAATAAGTTGAACTGTTTATCTTGGCCTTCCTCCTTATTTTTTTTATTGGTTTTAAATCATTTTTTTTTAAATTTCACTCTTTTGAAGAATTAATTTTTTTCTTCTGTTTTGAAGAAACTTGTCCTTTTTTCGTTTTCTCTGTACTTAAATATGAACTGAATTAATAGAAAACAATAAAAAAATCCAAACATTTTTTATTAAAAATTTATTCTTTTTATTTGAAAATTTGGCTTAATGTCTATTATCATGTAACATGATCATATGAATTAATTATTATACATGAACATATTACATGAATATGTTAAATTGAATTATTATGAACATATAAATTGAACTCTATTATTTTGTTGAAAATTTATATTTTCTGGCAGAGAATTAATCTTCTTGATTAAACATTCATTTTTCAGGCTGAAACGTCGGCCACTTGATTGAATGTTAAACACATTCGTATTTTTTTTTTTTGTTTGAAACTTGAAATGATTTGTCGAAAAATCGTTTCCTTTCCTTCTAAATTAATTGGTATACCTGAGAAATTAATTTCACAATCATCATTTAAAAAATCTAGTATTTTGTTTTGAAATTTCTTTGTTTTTAGTTTTTCTACATAAGTTAAAATTCTTCTTGGTTAAAATATCAACTATTGCGTTTATCGTTCAGGATTTAAAAAAAAATTAATTTTCAATAAAAAAATTCAAGAAGTACTTCAATTTTTACCTACAGAGTTACATTTTTTAATAAGAAATATCATTTTGCAACAAAATAGACTAACTCTGAACGAAAGAGATGAAATTCCAACTAAAAATGGGAATTTTCTACAAAAAAATGTCTCAACCAAAATTTTCAAAAACAAAATAGTTGATCATCAAAAAAAGAAGATTAAGTTTTAATCGAATAGTTGCATTCTTATCCAAGAAATATAAAATTTCTTCTAAGTCATATGCATTTTAGGATATTTAGAAGAATTAAATAGATTTCAAGCAATTCTAAAGATTCTGATGCGTATTTTTAAAAATTCCGATGCATTTTCAAAGCCTTACCAAAAATTGCTGGAGATTTTTACAGATTCAAACCAATGTAGATAATTTAACAAAATTCCGAAGAAATTTAAAGAGATGACAAGAATTTTAAGGAATTTCCTCCGATTTTAATAATTTTAAGGGATTTAAACAAAGATGAGGTTTTAAAGAATTTTCTAAAATTTTGAAATATTTGATAGAATCTATATGGTTTTAGGATATTTGAAAAGATTCTGAAGGATTTTCAGCCTGTTTAAATATCAAGGAATTTTAAGAATTAATGAATTTCCCAAGATTTAAAAGTATTTAATAGGATAATTGAGGGATTTCAAAGCATTTTAAAAGTTTAGAGAGATTTTTAATAATTCAAGGTCTTCCCAAATATTTTAAATCCGTTTAAAGATTTTAAAGAATTTAAAACTTTGTAATATTTTAAAAGATTCAAATGAATTGTCAAAATCTTTCAAAAATTGCAAGAAATTTTAAAAGATTTACAAGGATTGAGAATAGTTGAGGTTATTGTGAAAAATCTCTAGAAATTGACGACAGACTAAACCGTATGTGAAAATATTTAGAACCTTTATTCAGATTTCGAAATTTGTTAAAAATATAAACTAAAGTCATTCGAAAAAAATTTTGTGAAAATTAAATAATCTCGTTTCATATTATTTCATATTTACAAACATAATGAAAAATTAAATTTCTGTTGATTAATATTTATTTATGTAAAATTTCATTATTACATTTTCAGTAAAAATAACTAATTTCCGAAAAGGTTGATAGATTTTTAATAAAAAACTGAATTCTCAAAAAAATGTAATTGTTAATATTTCTGCCAACAAAATATTTAAGTTTATAATAACAAAACTGCTAACTTGGACAAAAAACAACGGAATTGTCAGCAGAGGAATTTAATTTTGAACCAGAAAAGGTTTTTCAATCAATGAAGAAAATAATCTGATCCAAAATGTTGAGTTTTGAAGTCATAAAAACGAAGCATAAACTTTTCACCCCGACTTGTCTCTCCGGCAAGCCTTACTCAGGCAGCGCCTGTAACCAACTTTTGCATTGATATCCAGAAAGGAGCAGAGGCAGCCAGACTGGACAAGCTGCTTTCTCGAAATCCGGATGCTATTCTCTGGACTCTAAAATTACCCGGCTTGGGGTACTCAGAGTCGGACGGGGATACCTTGGCTCACTTGATCAAGGCATATTTTCCGGGCTTCACAAAGTCAGGAGATGGGGGGACGGCACCTCTGAGGCAATCAAAGTCGCCTGTGGCCCAACTGGGCCCGAAACGGCGGCTAGCCAACGAGATTGAGACCCCAGCCAGGGTCAGATGGGCCCTGAAGTCCTTCAGTTCTCACAAGTCTCCCGGCCCGGATGGTATATATCCAGTCCTCTTGCTGAGAGCTGGTGAGATCATCATTGGGCTTTTGGTGAGACTTGCTAGGGCTAGTCTGACGTTGGGTTATGTTCTGGCGGCATGAAGGGGTGTGAAAGTAGTCTTTATTCCGAAGGCAGGCAGGATCGGTTATACTTCACTTAAGGATTTCCAACCCATTAGACTTACATCTTTCCTACTAAAAACAGTGGAAAGACTCGTGGACAGATAAGGCGATAAGGTCTTGTCAAGTAGTTCTCTTCACAAGCAACAACACGCATATAGAGCTGATCATTCGACTGAGACGGCCGTGAGCACTGCAGTTGACCTAATTGAAGGACAACTGAAGACGAAAGGTCTAGCGATTGGAACCTTCATGGACATCGAAGATCTGTGGTGTCTGGTAGTGGATGCTTTGTCTACTCACAGAGTAGATTGAATTGCTTTATCTACTCACGAGTCAGGGCTTTCACGTCATAGGCTACGCGGAAGATATACTGGTTGTCGTGCGCGGTCAGCATCTGGATCCGCTCTTTGGAGTAATGCAGCAAACAGTAAGAATAGTTGATTCATGGTGTAAGGGGCCTGGACTATCAGTCAATCCGAGTAAGACAGATGTAGTTGCCTTCACCAGAAGGTACAAGTGGGGAACCAAGGGTACATTGAAGTTGGAGGGACAAAAACTCAAAATCAAAGGGCAAGCCAAGTATCTAGGAGTCACCCTGGATAAGAAGCTGTCATGGCACTAGCACGTGGAAAACAAGTGCAAGAAGCCAGTTGTGACTCTTTGGCTCTGTAAAAGAGACATAGAGAAAAGCTGGGACTTGAAACCGGAGACACTTGTGTGGATCTACACAGCGATCCTGCGACCTAGACTAACCTATGCGGCAGTCGTCTGGTGAACCAGGGTCGAACTTTCTACTGTGAAGTCCCGACTGGAAAGAATCAGAACACTGATTCTGAGAAGTATCACTGGTGCCTCGAAGTCGACAGCCACGATGGCCCTGGGGGCACTAATAGGTTTGGAGCCCCTCCATCTCACCATAAAAACCGCGGCTGCGAAGGCGGTCTGGAGACTAAATATGGTAAACGTTAGCAGTATCTCAACAGTTATGCGGATACCAATCGAAATCGAAAGAGGCCGACACTGAGCATGCAGGGAAAAAATGTCCACTTGCCGCTACCTCTTCGACAAGAAATACCGGGTTAGCCTATCCACAAAAGAGGAATGGGCTAATGATGGGGCACACCTGCCCAGTGCCCAGAGAAATATATTCAGACTATATTGAAGTTTGAATGACCTTGATACGTTCATGAAGGTCACACATAACTTATTACCTGAATAAACTTTTTAACGAAAAATCTTCTGCTCTTTCGATTGCCAATGGCAAAAGTGGCCCATTCCATTAAAAAAGTGACCCTGAAATAACCATGAAGCTGATGGTAAAGGTCAAAACTAAGATCACCACTGGATTCCTCGTTGAATTTTACTTCAAAAGTGTAATAAAATCCTTTATTGCTCAGTTTCTAACACTTGAAATATAACTTGGATTTAAAGGACATCATTTATTTCTGAGAAAAAAAAACCGAAAATTTTAAAAGCAAATTATTATAAAATAATACATTGTGATCTAAATGATTTATTAATTTAAACTGTTAAGGATTAAATTTAACATTTAAAAGAATTAAAACTTTCCATTGAAATTCTTGTTCAATAACAGAAGGAAGAAAGTTCAAAAGAACTGAAGTTCCATCAAAGTTAGAACCTACGCCCTGTGCCTTTGCATAATGATAAATCGCAAAAATCAATGTTAGACAACTGAGTTACTGATCTGTTTTGACCTACTTTTTAAATTTTGGAAGGAATTTGGCTATCAAGAGGTGTTCAAGACACCCAGCCTCATTTTTTCGTTTGGAGTTCTAACAAAAATGATAAGGTTTTTTTTGAGTGATCAAGTCATTTCGTTTAGTTTTTAAGAAGTTATTGAAAAAATAGTAGCTAGAACTGCTCTAACTCAACATCATTACTGCAAACATTTTTGTTGACATACGACATGATTGTTAGATTTGAAACAAAAAAGTAGTGATTGTAGACAAAAAATAGAAGCTAATACAATAGAAAATGAATGCATCTAGGAATTATCAACTATTTTTAAAAATTGGCTTAATTTTTTTGTTTAATCGTAAATAAATTATATCAATAGTAAAGGAGTTAAATTTTTTTAAACAAGATAACACAAGATACGATGAGAAATTAAGAAACAAAACTTCTTCAGACAAAAAAAGTTCTACAAATTTGTTATTAATTATTTAAATAGAATGCGTATTTTTTCCTAAAGCCGTAAAAAATAGCATTCAAACTAACAATTTAAGTTTTTGGAAAAGCTATCAAAAGTGCAAATAGGTTGCACAGAATCCTAATCTAAAAAATCCAAGAGGGAATCCAATCAAATCCAATTTTTCTAAATCTAATCTAGTCCAACCAAACTATTCCTATCCACTCTAATCCATTTCAATCCAATACAATCCAATCCGATAATTTCCAATCTATTCCCAGAAATTCCATTCCACTCTGTTCCAATCTACTCCAATCGAATTCAAACCCACGCCAATACATTCCCATCGAAATCAATTCTCTCAAATCCAATTCATGAGAGTCCATTCCAATCCAATCCACTCCCATACTAACCAACCCAAACCAATTCAATCCATTTCAATCAAATTCGTTCTAATCCCATCCACTTCATTACAATATATCTTAATCCAACTCATTCCAGCCCAGCCCATTTCACTCGAATCAAATTAAATCCACTTCAATCCATTCCAATCTAACTCAATCAAAACTAATTAAATCGAATCCATGCCAATGCACCAATGCAATACCATTTATTTCAATACAATTTAATCCATCATATTCAAACTTAATCGACGCCAATTAAATTCGCACCAATACAATTTAACCTACTAAAATTTAAGCAAATACATTTCTATCCACTTCAATCTTCTCCAATCTAATACAATGCAGTCCAATTAATTCCATTCTATTCCTATCGATTCCAATCCGTTTTAATCCAGTCCATTCTACTCCAATATACTTCAATTCACTCTAATACAATTCCATTCATTACAAACCAATCCACTCTAATCCACTCCCACTCACATGAATCCATTCTAATCCAAATCAATCAAATTCTATCCAATTCATTGAAATCTGCCCCAATATCATTCCTTAGCAATCCGATACACTCCAATCCATTTCAATACAATCTACTCCAAACCAATCTGAAACCACTTTGATTAATTTCAATCAAACTCATTCTAATCCAATCCACTTCATTCCAATCTTATCTAATCCACTCCAATCCGTTTAATTTTATCTAACCCAATTGAGTACAATCCAATTTTATCCAATCCAATTTAATCCAATCCTCTCTGATCCAATTCATTTCTATCCAATCCAATTATTTTTTTATCAACTTCAATCCACTCTAATACACTCTAATACATTTTCATCTAATTTATTCTAAAAACGTCCACTTTATTCCAATCCAATTCAATTCACTTGAGATCATTAATTTTCTTGCTCAAAAATTTATCTTGTTGGTTGACAATTTAACAATTTTGTTGAAAATTCATTTTTCCTGTTAAAAATTATTTATCTTTATCTGAAAATGTAACTGTTATAGGATTGATTCAAAATTACTCGTATATATTAATTAAGTTGGAAAATCGTATTTTTTTATAGGACATTAATTTTCTTGGCCGAAAATTAACCTTTTCCCTTGAAAATTTAACAATTTTGTTGAAAATTGATTTTTTTTCTTGTTCAATTCAATTTTTTATCACAGTTTTTACATGGAAATTGAAGTATTCTATTTTTGGTTAAAATTTTATCCTCTACATTGTATTAGTTAAAACACCAATTATTTAAAAGAAAATTAATTTATTTGCTTTCGATTATGATTTTTTTCAATTGAAAGAATTTTCAAATAAAATTTCTTAAATTGTATATAAGGTATTGAAAATTGAAAAATAATTGATTTTACAAGATTATTCCGAATCTTTTCAAAATTAAAGAATTAATAGATATTAGTTTTTAAAATTATTCTCAATTATGAATTTAAAGATTATTTCAGTCCAAAAAATTTTATTTTTAACCCATTCAATTTGAAAATTTTAAATTAAAAAAAGAAAATTTCGTTAATTATTATTAATATTTAACCGTTTATTTGAAACAATCCATTATAAACAACTATTAAAAACTATCCAAATTTTAACAGAATGGTTCGAAATAGAAAGCCTGGAATTGTTAAAATTGTAATGAGCTAAATTTTAACCTTGAACGCCACAATTTTAATTTAAAAAAAGATTCAAACTTAATTTAAAACTTGAAATTATTTCAAATAATTTGTAACAGGATGTACGTTTTTTCAGATTTCAAAAAATGAAGTTTTTTGAGAATTGTAAAATATTTAAAAAGAATAACAAAAATTGTTGTGATTGCTAAGAAAATTGAAAATGATTTTTTATTTTGAAAAATTAAGTTTAAGTTAGTATTTGAAAAGATTTCAAACATAAAAAAATAAAAATAATCAGGACGATTTTAAGGAAATTTTTTTATCTCTAACCCGAAAGTATACTTCTTAACTAATAAATTAATTTTATATCAAATAATTGGTGTGTTATTTGTTTCATTTTTAGTTCAAAATTTAACTCTTATAGCCGAACATTCATGTATTTTTTGGAAATTAGTGTTTGTAGCAGAAAATTAACGTTCTTGGTTACAATATTTTGTTAAAAGCTCTTTTTTGGCTTAGTTGGAAATTATTTTTTTTTAATGCAAATTGATTTTTTTGACATTTGGTTAAACAGTGATCTTTTATAATTAAAAATTCAACTATTTGGTTAAAAATTGATGCATTTTGTTCCAAGGTAATTTTTTTGGTAGAAAATGAATGTTATTGGTTGAAAATTTTTTTCTTGGGTAATAGATTCATCATTTTTGTTACAAATGTATTTTTTTTAGTTTAAAATATACAACGATTTCGAGAAAAATTGATTTTTTGGTATAAATATTTTGTTGGTTTGTTTAAAACTGAACTATTTTGTTTCGAATTTTTTTTTTTTTTGGTTGAAAATAATTTCCATAACTAAAAATTAACGCATTGAATTTTTGGTTAAAAAAAAATCTTTTTTTAGTTGAAAAATTAAATATTTGGTTGAAAATTCATCTTTTGTGTTGATAATTCATCTTTTGTGCTGATAATTCGTCTTTTTTTTTTTTAAATTAACCTTTCTTGCTAAAAATTCATCCCTGTGGTCTGAAATTAAATCAAAGTGAAACTCTTCTATAGCGCCGATTTTGGGGCTGACGGGTGGTGAGAACTAACTAATTGTAGCCCACTGCGCTTTTGTTATTTCACGTCTGAGTGCTCGCCTGTGTGACAAACGCAAACCTTGCCCACCCCTCTCAGCTCCTGTTACACCTACCTACAGTGGGGCGTCAATTCTCGGAACGGCTATAGAAGGGAGGGCTATTAGAAGGTTTCACTGTATTTGGTTAAAAATTATTTTGTTAGGTAAAAGATTCTTAATTTTAGTTGAAAATTAATCTCTTTGGTTTAAAATTTATGTATTTTTTAAAGATTCTACTTTTATGTTAGAAAATTAATTTCTAAGATTCAAATTTCACTTTTTCTATTAAAAGTTAAATTATTTGGTTAAAAATTCAGTTTTTGAATTAAAGATTTATAATTTTCATTGAAAATGTGTCTTTTTAGGTAGAAAATTGATTATTTTAGTTAAAAAGTCATACAATTTGTTGAAGATATTTTTAAAATTAATTTTTCTGGTCAGATGTTTAACCACTGTGTTGAATATGCATTTTTTGAATGAAAAACTGCTAATTTTCTTTCAAATTAATCTTTTTGGTCTCAAATCTGATTTTTTAGTTGATGGAATCATTTATTGGCTTCGAAATTCACCTTTTGTTTTAAAGATTTGAAATACATTTTTTTTAATTTATATTTTTTAATTCGACTTTCTTGGAATTTCAAATGTATATTTTTTAGTACGACTTTCTTGGTCGAAAATTAATCTTCTTAGTTGAAGATTCATCGTTTTAGTAGAACATTATTTTTTTTCAATGGAAATTAATGTTCTTAACTAAAAATGTATCTATTCAGTATTTGGTTAAAATTGATCTTTTTTACTTACAAATAAATGTATTTGGTTGAAAAATTGTTTTTTTTTTAGTAAACACAAATAATGCTCTTGGTTTAAAACTCATCTCTTTCGATAAAAGTAATTTATTTTAAATTGAAGAATTATCATTTTAATTTAAAGTTTGGCTTTTTGCTTGAAAATTTATCTAATGTTTTTCAAAATTATTTTTTAATCGAAAATATTAATTATTTTAACTTCAAATATAACTATTAGATTTTTCGTTTAAAGGTACGCTTTTCAGTTAAAAATTCTTTTTTTTTTGTAAAATAAGTTTCGTTCCATACATTTTTTCTTATTTTAATTAGCACTGTATTCTTTATTGGCATTAAAAACTAAATTAATTTTTTTGTGCTGAAAGCCTTTTTATAAAAAATTGAATGCTCCTCTACAACTTTGCCCAAATATGCTGAATAAGAATTTGAGAACTGATTTTTGGATTGTCTTCCAATAATTCTATGACTTTTTTCAATTTTTTTGATTGAGCCTGCTGTTCTTTAATAAAAATTAGATAATATTCTAAAAAATAGTAGCTGGTCCTAGAATAGGTGACAAATAAAGTAAGGTTTCGACAACTACGTTTTTCACTGTATGTAATACAATATTGGTTTTTATCATAGGTCGAAAAATAGCCATTCTTTTAAATTTCTTTGAAACAGGATAGTTTTGAATTTTTAAATTTTAATGCTTCATTTAGGCTTAAGTTAATTAATTTATAATCTTTTAAATATGAATCATACGATTTTTAATGTCTTCAGAATTAATAAACCTTAAACATTATTTCGATGATTTTTTACGTTCATTTAAGTTAATTATGAGTACATAATATTTTCGATAACACGATATTTAATTAGGAACTTAATATTAGACCTGATTAAAAATATTTCATGTAAATTCATATTTCTGAAACTCTTATCTATGTTTTATGATTTTTCTTAAAGATACGATGTAATACATGATGTTCATTTCATACTCATATTTCTGTAATTCAAAAAAGATTGGTTTTTAAAGTTTGATATTACTTTATATTTACCTTATTCCAAGCAAAAAGACGAGGCTGGATAAGTAGCTCGTATTTTTCTAATATTACGAAAATTTTTGTGGTCTTATTATATCTAAATATGCCAAAAAAGAAGATTCGGAAATTTCAGTCATTACCCAGTGGGCTGAAAATTTGGCGACATCGTTACGACATCGTTACGACATCTTTACGACATCCTATGTCCATGTCGTTAACGTGTCTTTACGATATCGTAAATAAGTCGTACGATCTAACGATATCTTTACGATATCGTGAGGACACCAAAACGACATGGACATAGGATGTAGTAAAGACGTCGTAAAGATGTCGTAAAGGCGTCGTAAAGATGTCGCTAAATTTTCTGCCCACTGGGTAACCACTTAATGGGCACAAAATTTAGCGACGTCTTCACGATATCCTTACGACATCCTTACGAAAACTTCGCGACATCCTATTTACATGTAGTTGGAGTGTCTTTACGATATCGCAAAGATATCGTCAGATCATACGACATATTTACGATATCGTAAAGACGCTTTAACGACATGGACATAAGATGTCGTAAAGTTGTCGTAAATATGTCGTAACGATGTCGTGAAGACGTGGCCAAATCTTGTGCCCACTGGGCATCAATCTTCACGAGGGAAAAAATAAAAGATGCAGAATTTTCATTCTTTTTCAACTTTGAAAAACTCATTTTATTTTTACGAGTTTGAAACATACATTAATATTGTATGTTAGGTACGCAACATTTTATGCGCGGCCACCTACTCGTCGAAGTTCTGCAAAGAACATATCGGATTCTGGGCGGAAGGTCCGAAAGAATCTGAAACTTTCGTTTTCCTCTGCTGTTAGTGGAATTACCTCCTCCATATTTTCTGTGCTTATTTTAATCCTTATGTAAGTTTCTTCTCCAGTAGTATTGGAATGAATGCGATGCATCAATGGACACAAACGGGAAAAATCATCTGGATAGATAAATCCAATGATATACCCCGATTTTACTCCTACCTTATATAATCCATTCCATGCATAATTAGCTATAAGCTCAGTTCTGTTGCTAACAGTTTGGAAAAAACGAACATTTGGTCTGTAGCGAGCCTGATTATTTCCTGCACCAGGTAGAACTAATTCTGAAAAAAGGAAATACGATTCCAACTATATCAATTATAAAGATTTAATCACAATTACAGGGTTATTTGAAGCAGTGGAAAAAATACAAAATCCCTAATAACTGATGCAGGATGTACCAAATAATAATAATCATAATATTGAACCTGCTCCCGCCCGATAAATAAAAATTTTTTAAATAAAATATTTGCCCCTTCCAACTAAAAAAAAATCTGCTCGCTTCTAAGGTAAAATTTCATCACGTGCTAAGCGCTTAGCGGCTCGTTTCCCTCGCGAGTTAAGCACGCCTAGGCCGCGCAACTGTTGGTTCTCGCGTTTAGCGCTCGATCATTGCGCTTCGTGGCGCTTCGCTTCAATCTGGCGCTTCGCGGTCGATTATGTATTTACCTCACGCTACGCGCTCGGTCTTTATATTTTCGTGCATTCTTACGCAAAACTTTTAAAACTAAGACTCTAAACATTCAGAACTGTAATTTTGTGATTGTAAATTCTCATTTGTTAAAGGAGCTAGCTCGAGAGTTTGAGCACACCTACGGGGCGCAACTGATGGTTCCCGCACTCCGCGCTCGGTCTTTGTATTCCTCCCGCATACGTGCAGAGACCTTTTAAAATCAAAGGTCAACGGACCGACAACTTTAATTTTGTGATTGTGAACTGTCTTTTGTTAAAGCTCTTTCGGCTTAAAGGAACACATTCTCATCGTGTATCTCGTGCTTCGCTCTCGACTTTACTCAAAATGTCAACTTTTCTGCATTATGCACAACACTTTTATAGCAAATATAATACATTTTTAATTTAACTTTGCCTAGGATTGCTTATTCAAATATTGCAAAATAAAGCACAAATTGTATTTATCATTATCATTTTAATATTTGTTTCTAATTTTACATTAAATTGTATTCTAAGCTGCGCTGAAATAGGTATCATTTTAATTAATTTATATCATCACAATTAATAATATGCATAAAAATTGAATCATACTAATTCTTATTTTCTGGTTTTTATAATTTTTTTTTTGTTTTTGATCTTTTTTTTACGAATAAAGAAAAACTAGTGCGCACCCGCGTAAGGTCTAATTCAGGAACCTATATAGGACCATATATAGGGACCTATACAGGAACCTGTATAGTATCCTCCTATCTCCCCTTTCTTCTTTTATGTCCTTTTACAAAAATTTAATTTTTGTATTTTTAATTTTATTTTTTACGATTAAAAGAAAATCTAGTCGACCCATCAAAAATGATTAATAATACATTTATAGATCTTTTCAGACGAACAACTTTAGTCTCTTGATTTTAGTTCGTACCTTGTGTCGTTTTTCTACAAAATTTAATATTTTTTTTTTTTGAATGCTATTTTTTACGACAAAAGTAAAAACGACGTGCCCTATGAAAAATTATTCACAGAAAATATCAATGATTTTTCGGTATTTTTTTGAAGTGTAACTTTTGTATGTTTTTTTCATATCTTCTGTCTATTTATTTTTTCCATAACTTTTGTCGTTTGTCAAAAAATTTACTTTTTTATTTTTAGTGTGTTATGCATAAAACAAAAACTGCGCATCCTATGAAAAATTATTATTAAAAATTTGTAGCTCTTTTTTGGATAAACAAGTTTGGTCTTATTTTGTTTTCGTAGCTTGTGTTGTTTATCCAAAAAAATTTTATTTTTTTAGTTTCAATGTTGTTTTTTACGACTGAAAACAAAAACTACGCGTCCCATAAATTTTTCGTATCTTGCATAGTTTGACAAACAGAATGGAATCTAATTATTTTTGGTACGATTAGATTTTTAATTTTAAACTTTTCAAACAAATTACAAAATTTGTTATGATAATCTAGTAGGGCTTTCAAAAATCAACGCTTTTCTTTCCCTTGACTTTTTTTGATATCAGTTGTTTCTTGACTTAAAATATTTATTTTATTTTTTTAGATTTTGAAAATACACTTACTCTGATAACTTTCTTTTTATAGAAAAAAATCAAGTGGATAAATTGTTTGCGTTGCTGAGTACTATGAATAGCCGTGCATACAATTTTTAAATATTAAAAAATGAGCTTTCAAAAATTTTGAAAATGCGCTCACTTTTTGAATTGTCATCCAAAATAGTTGGTTTACAAACTTGTTATTTCTTTTAAGGCCTTAAGAAAGTGTGCTGTAGTAAAATCCAATCTGAACAATTTTTCGATAGTTCTCGTGCCAAAAGAATAAAGACGACAGACAGACGGGCAGACAAACACCTTTGTACAAATTTTTTTTTCTGGCTCAGGGAGTCTCAAAACGTAGAAATTTGATGAAAACTTACAAAGAAAATTTTTACATAAAACCAATACCATCTCATTAAGATGAGAATGTAAAAAAACAATTATAAACCAGAATTTCCTTTATTCAAGTCGGTAAAAATTTTTAAAAAATTCTAACTTTTAATGAGGACCAAGATTAATTAAAAAATTTCTTACTTTTCTTTTGAAATTAAAATCGTTAAATTCAGTAATTTTCATAAATTTTTACGAATGAATTTTTTTTACATTAAACAATTGAAATTCCAATGTTCGGAACATAAATTTAGTATTCAATGTTTTCGATTCCAAAAATTCAGTTTATAAGAAATGGTTAGTTAAAAATTTCATGTTAAATCTATGAAAAATGAAATATTTCAGAGAGTAGCAATTTCGGAACAGAATTTGAAGTTGACAAAACGTTAATTTATGAATCTATCGATCAGCAATTATTTTGAAGTTAAAATGGTTTATTGGGTTTTGATCGAACATTTTAATTTAACTTCTGTGTGTGTCAAATTCAGAAAGTGCAATTTCTAACTAAGCTGTTTCAATTTTTTAACTTTAAGCAGATCTGGAATTGTGTTGTAAAATCCTTTAATGTTAAGATTTTAACATTCGACTATTACTTGGTTTTAGATGTCATTAAATGATTAATAAAAAATGAAAACCTAAAATAAGCCGAAAATCTGCTCTTTCTTTACGTTTAACGTATCTTTTGAAGGAAAGCAGCAAAGCTCAAAAGAATCGTCAATGATTGATGTAACCAGGTTTACCCAAAAACCGTAAACTACCCCTATCAGGAAGTGGAAACTACACCGGTATCAGGAAAGTAGGTGAAACAGTGTCTAAATTTTTTTTTTATAATAACAGTAAAATATGTATCTCAATAATACTTACTTAGTGACGCTCCGACTCTTGAAAATCGAAAACTACCCAATTCTAGGGGTAATTTTAAACTACGCCCTAATATGGGTAATTTTTTTGTTTTTAAGGTTGGAAATGGTGCCAAGTAAGTAGAATTAAGGTAGTTTTAATGCCACGTGCACGAATTGATTTTATCTATGGACAAAAAAAATAATTCAAAAACATTTAGTGTACGTTCTTGTTGATGACGTATTTTTCACCCCCTCAAAAGGGTAGTTTTTTGATTTTAAAGAGTCGAAGCGTTACTGAGTAAGTATAATTGAAGTAAATTTCATACTGCTTTGATGAAAAACTATTAGATACTATTTCACCTACTTTCAGGGTACCGGCGTAGTTTTCACCCCCTGATAGGGGTAGTTTTCGGTTTTCGGGTAAATGAAAAACCTGGTTACAGTGTGCAATAGGGATTACTTTGAGCTTTGTTGCATTCATTTATGTTTTTTCCTTAAAAAACTACTTTGGGCGAAAAGAAAGGGGCGGTTTTTGGAGTCCCTCTTTTTACTTAGCGTACAGCGTACTATAAAGTAATTGAGACTGTGATGTGATTGGTTAATGGTAGACATGTAGACATAACCTTGTACTAACTAGTTTGATTTGTCCCTTTTCTCGAGAAGTGGATTGGATTTGAGCGGTTTGGATTGAAATGAATTGGATTGTAAGGGATTGAATTATGATTAATTAGATTGAATTCAAGTGTGCTGAATTGAAATGAATTGGATTAGAGAGTATTGGATTGAAAAGGATTTTAATAAAACGAATTAGGTTACACTCCTTTGGAGGATTGCTTTGAGTTGGATTGGAATGACTTGGAGTAGAGTGGATTCGATTTTTACAGTTTTCGGAGCCGTGTAGCCTGGGTTCGCTTAAGCCTACCCATGAAATAGATAAACCTAATGATAAAATAAAGTTAATACTTATCTTAAATTACTACGTTTGAATATATTTTCAGTGAGCCCACCCAAGAAAAAAATCGTTTCGACTCCTCTGGATTGCTATGCATTGGGATGGAATTCATTTGATTAGGTTGACTTAGATTGGAATGGATTGGATTGGAATGCATTAAAGTGTAGTCAATTGGAATAAATTAAAGTGTATTAGATTAGATTGAGTGGATTCAATTCGAGTCGGTTGAAGTAGATTGGAATCGATTGATCAGAATGATTTGGAATGGTTTGGAGCAGATAAGATTAAAGTGGATGGGATTGGAATAAATTGGTTTCGATTGTATTATAATGGATTGAATTGCATTGAATTGGAATGAATAGTATTCAATTGCATCAGAAATAATTGGACTGGAATTAATTAAATTAAAGTAGATTAGAATGGATTGGAATGAATTAAATTCAAGTGGATTGTAGTAGATTGAAGTAGATTGGATTAGAGTGTATTGGATTCCATTCGACTCTTTTGGAGTAGATTGAATTTAATTCAATTGTATTAAAATGATTTGAGGTGGATAGGAATAAACTAGATTGAAGTGGATGGGATTAGAATAAATTTGTATGGATTTTACTAGAATGGACTAGATTTAATTGTATTAAAATAAGTAGTACTCGATTGGATTTCAATGAATTAGATTGAAGCAGCTTCAAGTGGATTGGATTGAAATGCATTACATTGGAGTGTATTAGAATAGATTAAAGTAGATTGAATTAGATTGTATTGGATTCGAGCCGATTGGAGTGGATTGGTATCGATTATATTATAATGACTTGGGGTGGATTGGAGTAGATTAGATTGAATTAGTAAGGATGGCAATGAATTGGTTTCGATTTTATTGGAATGGATTAAATTGAATTCAATTAAAATAAGTAGTATTCTATTGGATTATAATTAACTGAATTAAAGTAATTTGGAATGGATTGGGTTAGAACGAATTAAATTCAAGTCGTTTGGATTATATTGGCGTAGAGTGGATTAGGGTATTGGAATGGATTAGATTAATTTGGATTGAAATGAATTGGATTAGAGCAAATCGAAGTGGATTGAATTCGAATGCAATAAATTGGAGTGGACTGGATTATATTGAAGCAGATTGGATTAGATTGAATTGAATTTGATTCGATTCGATTGGAGTGGATTAGAATCGATTGTATCAAAATAATTTGGGGTGGATTGGAGTGAATCAGATTGAATTAGATATGATTGCAATGAATTGGTTTCGATTTTATTGAAATCCATTGACTTGAATTGGATTAGAATAAATAGTTTTGATTTGGATTGGAATTAATTATATTAAAGTAGATTGAAATGGATAGAATTAAAACGAATTAAATTCAAGTGGATTTGTTTAGATTGGCGTAGAGTAGATTGGATTGAAATCGATTTTTGAAAAATGATCTGAGGTGGATTGGAGCGAATTAGATTGAACTGGATGGGATTCGAATGAATTGTTTTGGGTTTTATTGGAATGGATTAGATTAAATTAGGTTGGAATGAATTGAATTGGAGCAGATTGGATTGGATTAGATTTAAATGCATTAAACTGGAGTGGATTGGATTAGATTGAAGTAGATTGGATTAGATTCAGTTGGATTCGATCCAAGTCGATTGAAGTGGATTGAAGTCGATTGTCTTAGAATGATTTTTTGTGGATTTGAGTAGATTAAATTGGAGGTGGCTGGGATTGAAATGAATTGGTGTGGATTGTATTGGAATAGATTGAATTGAATTGGATTGCAATTAGTAGTATTCGATTAGATTAGAATGAATTGGATTGGTATTAATTAGATTGAAGTAGATTGGATTGAAATCAATTTTATTTGAGTACATTGCATTAGATTGAAATAGATTGAATTAGAGTGTATTGAATTCCATTCGATTAGTTTAGAGTGGATTGGATTGAAATTGATTGTATTAAAATGATTTAGGTTGGATTGGAGTGAATTAGATTAAAGTGTGGATTGAAATTGAAGTGGATGGAATTGAAATGATTTGGTTTGGATTTTATTAAAATGGATTAGATTAAATTGAATTGGAATAGGTAGTATTCGATTGGACTGGAATAGATTGAATTAGAGTAAGTTGTATTGGATTCAATTTTCTCTTGGGTTTTTCGATTAGGTCTCTATGCAACCTTTTTGCACTTATGATCGACTGGTGTGATTAAAAGTAGTGTGTGACACTCTACCATTCAGTGACACTTTGTGAAAGAAGTATCACTTAGGGTGCTTGTATGACAAATAGCTATTAGAATTACACATTTTGAGCTGAATAATGTATTAATTTTGAAAGTTAACAATTAAACTTGACATTAAAAAAATTTGATCCACCTGTTTCAAAATTTCATCATATCATGTTCTTAAGTATTTCTGGTAATTTTCCGGTTGTTCCTGTATTCTTATCCCTGTGATAACTCACGATCCTTTTGGGACGAAATAAAGTTTTTTAAGAGGCAAAATTTTTGACTAAAAAAACTTTCCATTTAAATTATCTTAAGATAACCGAAGCAAGAAACTACAAAAGAAACTTTGCATCCACAATTCTTCCATAAAAGAAAGTTTAGAAGGAAATTTGAGTCTTACAAGATGCTTAACTTATAGAACCTCTTTCTACGTTTTAGGAAAAGAAACAGACTTTCTTCTTATAATATCATTAAGAATAAAATTACAATTTTTTAAGATTTTCTAAAAAATAAAAAATTTTAATTTTTGAACGGTTTTGCTTTAAAAAAACAGAAATCTGTTATCAATAAATTTTTCATAGGACACGCAGTCCTTGTTTTCTCTCTGAAAGCCCAAAATTAGAATTAAAAAACAAATTTTTAGAAACAGGACACAAGCTAATATACAAAAAGATGAGTGGAGAAAAATTACGCATTAAAAAGAAATCTACCAATTTATTTATGTTTTTGACAAAAGTTATTGAGCCCGAAAAGATCTCAAAATTCGTTGTCAATCATTTTTAATATGTCGCACAGTTTTTATTATAATTGAGGTTCCGGATGCAATAACTCGCCCGACGCTCGAGCGGCTAAATAATTATTGTTTGATCGTCTCACGTCATCCAAATTTTAAAATTCGCCAAAATATTTTTAAAAAATGTGCTTGCATAGAATGAGAAAAAGGAACCCTTTTTCTTTACAGTATGTGTGTCACATAATTATTCTAAATAAGGAAAATGGAAAATTTAAAAATGCCTACCTCCAAAAGCAATTAGTTTTTAAAATATACATACTCATATCTTGGCCAAATATTGTTCAGATTAAATGAAACTGGATGCAAAAATTAGTAAAGCGATAAACAAATAATCGCAAAATAATCTGTTGTTTAATAATATTGAATTGAAAAATGAGAGCGGCCAGTAACTACGTTTGATGGCTTCACCAAAAAACAATATCGCGGGAACTTTTAACTTAAAAAAATTTCCCGTCAGGCATTTGTTCCTCAATATTGAAGCAAGATTTCTAGAATGTTTCACATCGCTTCATCCAAAATTGACGAAAATATATTAATTGCATATAAAAAATAATGTCAGTGAATTTTAAAATTTGCATGGCATGAGACGATCGGATAATAATTATTTAACTGTTCGCGCTTCGGGTGAGTTATTGCAACCAGACATTAGATTGTAAAAAATTACATTAAAATTAAAAAAAAATCTAATTTGTCAGGAATAACCTAAAAAATAAACAAATTGAGTTTTTGGAAAAATGATAAGGTTAATTAAAATGTCTATTTTGCAATATCTGGAAAAGTAATCTTAGATCAAGGAACAGAAATACTATAGAAAACTTCACGTTTTGAGAAAATTCTAATCAAAATCGAAGCACGGGATATTAAATAGGAATGTTTTTCTTAAAACCGAAGGAGCCTTGACTAGAGGGAATCACCAAATAACAGTTTTCGGTGCTTTGACTTTTTATTTCGAAAGATCTGTGTACAAATCTTCTATAAAACAAGCAACAAATTTTACAAAAATGTTAATAAGTTTGCAGCCAAAAATATAAAGATAGTAAAAGATATTTTTCAATAAAACGAAATTTTATTATACTTATTTAATCTCATGTATAAAGATTATGGAAACGATTCGGAACAGGCAATATATTTTCTGCATTTTCAAAATTTTATAAAATTATACATATTATTATATTTACCAACAAACTTCAGCAAAAACAAGCTTAGGAGCACGACACCAAAAATAATCTTCATTTTCTCTCAATAAACGAAATGACGTTTGGTAACTTACAGTGTATAATTAATTAATATTCTAAAAAGTTTCTTATTATATAGCCGGTATCTCTGTCCTAATTCGGAATGATTTAACATGTCTGAGATAAGAATTAGAGGACTGAATATTATTTACTGCCATATTTATATTCCAAAATAATACTGCGTGCAAAGAAACTATGTAACAAAAGCTGTGAAATGAAAAAGTAAATCTAAGTACGAATAAGACTATATTTATTAGTTGCTCTTAAAAAAAGAGCGATATAAATAAGATTCGTGACGCTAACAAATTTAAGAAGAATACATAAGTTTAATTTCGTATGAGTAGAAGTGCTAACAGATCATAAACAGTACTTACAATTAGCCGTGATTGACTTCTCACAGAGTTTATTTTATATTTAAGTACAATTAGCGTCTTTTTAAATTTTTTTTTTGAGAATAAAGAAATTACGCATTCCCTAGAGTTCTATAATATTTTGAACGAATTCTTTAATATTTTTGTAGACCTCTAAAATAAAACTTGAGCTCGGAAATGGAATAGCGAGATAAAAAAAAGACATTAGCAATTTCTGTCTTGTCATTTCCAATAATAAAACTCGCTCATTCTCTTTATAGATCTGACCTTCTAAAGAATTAGGATCATGGTTTTCTTTTTCTTAAGTATAGGCTTCTAGGCATTTCAATTGTTTTAAAAGATAAAACCAGAGAAGTACGCAACGAGCGAGAAAAGGGATCATAGGAACTTCTAGAAATTGTTATAATTTTTCAGCTGATCCCAATTCGCATTTGTTTTTTAAAGAGATAGTTATGTTCAACAGAAAGAAAGGCATTAACAAACGCCAATTAATAGGCATAAACTTTTTTCGATCGTCTCACTAGTATTTAGGACACAACGTTTCAGATATAAATGTTATCAATGCTACAACTTCTTTTCAACATTCAAGTTGAAATTCTAAGATTCAACTGTTTTTTTAACCGCTTCTTGTTTTCCTTGGATAGATTTCTTACAAAAATGGTAGTTGAGGTCATCTGGACCTGAATATTTGCCTGTTTGCATTTTGTTTCAGCACGGAGGTCAGTTTGATGCCCGTTTCCAGAAATTGACATAACGACACACTATACATAGGTACCGAATTATTATTTTTTGCAGACTTGGGTATGAGAAAAATGCCAATTTTCGATACCTTGTTTGTATTTTTTCCTTAACCGTGTTGTATTTTTCCATATTACAATTCAATGTCAATATTACGTTCTTTCTCTGTAATCCTAAAACGTTTAATTGAAACAAACTAGAACCATACTTAGGATACATCACTCTGAAAAATTTCTAATGGCACTGAATCTTATTCCACTCAAAATCTTTAACTGTTTCACTGCTCCAAACCCAAAATTTTCCGCAAGTAGGTACTTAAACTATAAAGAATTAGGCGCTTTTCTAGAATGTCCCCTCTTCTGTTTCTTTCTTCATTTTTGTGAAAAATTTCCAATCGCATCACAATATTTAACTGTTTCACTGCTGCAACTCAAAAATGTTTTACAAGTTTGTACTTAAACTATTATGAACTACACGCTTGACGCCTTCACCTTCTCCAATCACCATGGTTACAACACATGCGCGCTTCACTCAGCTGCGTATTCTGTAGCCGCGCATCAAAGTTCCATTAGTCCGATCAGAACTGAAATCAGGCAGCGTGGTAGAACACCTCTCACCAATCGGTTTTAATATTAAAATAATATTAAAATAAATATTTAAATTAATATAAAAATATTAATATTTTTTGTGAAGAATTCGTTTTTAACGGATTATTCCTTTGGTTATAATTTGTCTTTTTTAACTTTAGCTTTAAAAATTTCATTTTGGGTTGATAATTTATCTTTTTTAGTTGAAAATTCACGCATTCCGTTGAAAATCCGTCTTTTCTACTAGAAATTAATCTTTTTGGTAAAGATTTTTTGTTTACAATTCATTTCTATCGTTGAAAATTGTTCCTGTTTTGTTTTAAAATTATTTTTTCAATTAAATAGTTAACTAATCCATTTTTAGCAAAAAGTTTCAGCAAAATTTTTAGCAAAAATATAAATCCTTAATATTAAAAATAAGCTTACAATTATTTTTTATTTCTTTTTGAGATTAAAGTTACAAAAAATATAAAATTTATCATATTTTTTTAATCTGTTTCGATCATTTTACGTGCTGCAATGCTCTTTCTTGGCGTACTGATTTTATTCGAAAAGTTTAAAATTATAAAAAATATAGCTGTTTTTCAACAAAATTTTTTATGCGATTTGCTCCGAAAGGCCATCGTTTTTTTGCTGCTAATTTTTTCATAGATAGTTAATGACAAGATCTACAAGTTACGCTCAATGAGATTTTCCAGTTCTAATTTATATAGGAGTAAAAAAGTAAAATAAAATTTGTTCATTTGTTCATGTTTTTATGTGGAAAGCTTCAAAATAATAATTTTTTACTTATTTATAACTTTTTTTCATAAGTAGTACTAAATGATTTAAATTAAAATTTTATTTTTACAGATTTTGAGATTTTAAAGTCTATTTTTTGCTCTTTCTTTGTTTTGAATTTGAAGTCTTCATTATCCTTTTGTAAAAATGTTATGTTATTTGATAGTAAACGTTCATTTGTTCTGTGTAACAAAGGTTAACTTTTTGACACCCGCTTCTAGCCAATTAGGTTTGATTGAAAAATATTTTGAATCCTTACATTAGCAATAAGTTTGTCGACTTATAGTATTGATATAGTTCAGTCTATCAGCTTAAATTAAAATAAAATTTAAACTGAACATCTTTACAAGTATTAAAGTGAAAGTTATTTAAAATATATTGGTAAATAAGTGTTAAACGATAAGCTCTTTAAAAACAACGTTGTTAAAATAGTTATTAAATAAATACAGTATTGGTTCAAATTCTGTTTTATACATAATAAATTTAAGACTCTCATTGAAGAGAAAAAAATGACCCAATTTCTTTAAAATTAATAAAAAGTATAATAATAATAATAAGGAAAAAGTATGCTTCTCGACAAACGGAAAATTAGCAGAACAAGCAAAACTAGAATTTCTTCATTTAGAAGCACAGAATGAAGATAACTTTTTTAATCGTTGCTAAAATTTTATACAAAAATATGCTACTGATACGAGCAGTAATACCCACATAATAGACGGTCAAGATCATAACATTGATGTAATTGAAAATGAAATTGATGCCGATGAATTTCGTCCAAGTACTCCTGAATGTATCAACGAAATGAATAATCAAATATCTCATTTAATGAACAATTTTTCTTCCTTTTCAGGGAAGTATAAATAAGGTGTAAATTGGAAATTACGCTTCAGACGAGCAATCTAGTACATATGTAAAACCCTGTTGTTATGAATGGATTAAAAAATTGCAATTTCGCTAAAAAAAACGCATCATCAATATCAGACGAATTAGAATTTTAACTTTATTCCCAGAAAGTTATAGAAAAACTCGTGTTTTATCATTTTTTCCTGAAGTTACAAAATATATGATTGATAAAGCCAGAACAATAATTACAACAAAAGTTGTATATTCTGCACCCGATATATATTTTGGACATTCTTAAGGCGAAGAAACAAAAATAATTTCTTTAGACTATTGTCTTAATGATGGCCGAGACTATTTAAGGCAAAGTCCTAATACAAGGGATTTGATAATCGTTCGAGAAAGTCATGGGAAAATTAAAAAAACAGAATATTTTCTTACCCGAAGCATGAAAGAAATGTATCAAGTGTTACAGAAAATTAGACTGTGACCGAAAATTAGACTGTGAAAATAAAAAATGCTGAGCAAAGCAATCATTGGGTCAATAAGTTAATTTCAGTATATAATGCTGTTTGCCAAGAAGGCGTTGTTAAAAAAAGTTTTACTGTAATAAGCGACGTTGTAAGCATGGCTCATCCCAAACTATATTGGCGATTCCACAAATTACTAAAACCATGCTAAAGTTAACTAACTGTATTGTAATTGATGAACCTCAATTTTTCAATGGCGCAGCTAGTCACTTTAAAAATCGGTTCAGAACACATGGAATTAAAAATTTTAAGCACAATATAAAAAAGTTGTTTTTTGGAACAGGACACTGCAAAGGTTTTATAGATGCAATCCGAAGATTATTTCAATACTAAACGCACCATCAGAATCTTCAAAAATCTATTAATGAAACAATAAAAAATGCATCCAAATTTGTAGCAGAAGTTCTAAAATACACGACTGCGATCATTTTAATTTACTTGCCTAAAGAAGAAGTTGAAAAGTTCAGGAAAAAGATGCTAATAGATCCACAAATTCAATTTTAAGGTAATAGATTTTATGCTTTCACGAAAGTACCACAAAAGTATCACGAAAGTACCAATCTCGGATACAATTGATATTAATAAATCTTTCACAAACTTCCCTTCTGAGCTTGTACCTTTGATAGAACAATGTCTCAATAATACTTACTTCCCGCTCAATAACCAATTCTACGAACAAACCTCAGGGGCAGCAATGGGATGTTCAATCTCACCTGTAATAGCCAATGTCTTTATGGAACATCTAGAAACTGAAATCTTCAACCAAGCCAAACTTAAACCAGAATTCTGGTTCCGTTACGTTGATGACACGTTTGTCATCTGGGGACATGGACGAGATGAACTAAACAAATTTTTTGATTTTATCAATCGATTACATCCTAATATCCAGTTCACCAGTGAAATAGAACAAAACGGAAAATTGCCTTTCTTCGATGCAAGGTGTCACAGAACAAATAGGAAGAATTCTCAACGAACACAACATCCAAACCATATTTAAACGACCTGCGAAACTAGAACAACTACTAAATAACCCTAAATATAAAAGGGCATCTTTCAGTGATCCAGGTGTATATAAAATCCCTTGTTCTTGTGGCAAAGTCTGTATTGGAGAAACCGGGAGAGCGGTGAGCCAACGTATGAAGGATCATGAAAGTTAAGTCAGGCTAAGATATTTCACGCAAGCAGCTCTAGCTGAACATCATATCAAAACAGGAGCTAACATTTTATTTGATAAAACAACAGTCATTGCAAAAACGCACAATAAATTTCCAAGAAAACAGAAAGAAGCAATCGAAATCTTAAAACACCCTAATAACATCAATAGGGACAATGGATATAATACCAATCCGATTTGGCTTTCCATTCTCCCGAATTGTTCTTTTTTAAGACTTGATTGGCCAATCAAGTTCGACCAGTCCCCACGGTGGGGTGCTCTGGCCAATCACAGGCATCGTATAAAGTATACTTAAGAACATCATGACCTGATACCTCAGTTTCAGGTCAGCCCTGAAGATGTGAACTGGAATGTTCACGAAACGTCGGCAAACAATTCCTACTTTTTTACACGAGTGAAACGAGAAATATCTCTTTTTATCAATTTTAAGGTGTCTGGTTATTCATCGCAGTACTTTTACAAAAAATTTTGTAGATAGAAATCTGATCTTCAATGGTTTTCTTCTTTAGTACCAATACTTTTTAATTATTGCTTAAAGATTTTCCTTAAAGATTCGATTTCACATGTGCAACATTATGAAATAAATTTGCTACAATCAGATAATGATTCGTTTGTAATTCGATACACAATATAATACTTATTTTTTCATAGGCCGAATTATAGCCTTCATCTGACCAAATAATAAATCTGTAAATATATCTTTCAATATTTTAAATTATTTTCATTTAGAACAGTTTAGAAATTGCCAATTTGAAACTCTTCAATAAGGCCTAAATTAATTATTTTTAAACCTTTCAATTATAAATCGCATGATGTTTAATGTTTCCAGAATAAATAAACCTTCGAAGTTATAAAAATCTCCCGGTGTTGATTACGTTTTTCTAAAGTTATAATTCTAAATAAAGAATATTTTTTGACTAACAAAAGATTTGATAAGGTTCTTAATACTAGATATAAATAAAATTAAGATAAACACATATATCTAAATTGGTAAGACTGTTTCAAGATTTCTCTCAAATTACAGTTTTTATTCTTCTTACTACTTCAAAAAAAAACTCACATTATTGTATGGGTTTAAAGCATACATTAACATTTAATGTAAGGTACGCAAAATTTTTCGCGCTGTCAACTACTCCCTAAGTTCTGCATAAAACATATCGGATTCTGGCTGGAAGCGCTTAAAGAATCTAAAACTTTCGTTTTCCTCTGCTGTTATTGGAATTAGCTCCTCCATGTTTCGAATGCTTATTTTAACCCTTATGCAAGTTTCCTCTTCAGTAATATTGGAATAAGTGCAATGCAGCAATGGGCACAAAATATTATATGAATCTGGATAGATCAATCCAATAATATACCCCGATTTTACTCCTACACCATATAATCCTCTCCATGCATGAGGAGCTATGCGTACAGTTCTGTTGTCAGGAGTTTGGAAAAAATGAACATTTGGTCTATAGGGAGCTGGATGAATTGGAGGAGCATCTCTGGCTAATTCTAAAAAATATGAATATAACAATAATATCAAAATTTACGAAGGTTAAATTAAACTAAAACAAAATTAAAAATTCCATTCAATATCCAATAATCAAATTTATGCAAAATCCTGTTAAACAAAACAAGAATCCAACGACCAAATTTGGACCACAACGAATAAAGGAAAACCAAAAATCCTATTGTAATCTGAACAAAAAACAAAAAAATCAAATAAAATTTTCGGAAAAAAATAAAAAAGAGGAAAGAAAAATGAGAAGGCAGCCAACCACATCCCCTTCCTTCTCCTTTTTTTCTTTCTTTCGTCTTTTTTATTTTTATGACCACCAATGCTGTCAATTTCTACCACTAAAAATTTTCTTACCTTGATAAGGGTACCGTACGAATACCGAAACGTTGGTAATGCAAATTTATTTATTTATGTTTTTCATTTTTATTTTATTGTAATTTAATAGTCATAAAAATAAAAAAGGCGAAAGAAAGAAAAAAAAGAGAAGGAAGGGGATGTGGTTGGTTGCCTTCTCATTTTTCTTTCCTTTTTTTATTTTGTTCTTAAATTTTTTTTTAAATTTTTTTTCAGATTATAATAGGATTTTTGGTTTTCGTTTATTCGTTGTGGTCCAAATTTGGTCGTTGGATTCTTGTTTTGTTTAACAGGATTTTGCATCAATAAAAATGTTTCGCTTTCCATGAGAACAAAGATTGATGCTAATATTTCTTCCCTTTCTTTTAAAATCAGAATTGTTGGATTCGAACATCATTTTATACAAAAATCTTTTTAAGTTGATTTATTTTAATTTGAGGTGTTCATCAATTAATAATTGTTAGAATAATTTTCAACAATAACAAATTATAATAATGATAAAAAATACTAACATTGTTAGTAATAATAATTTTTAAACGATGCAAGATTACAAAACAAATTTAGCACACAAAAATATGTACAAATTTTTTATTCATAACTTTTTTCTTTGGTGCACAGTTTTTGTTCTATTCCTAAAGAATAACATTTCGAAAATTGTAGACAATTATTTAAAAAATTTCATTATTTATTATTTATTATAGCACGCGCATTTTTTGCCATAATTGTAAAAACTAACATTAAAAATGAAACAACTAAATTAAATAGAGCTAAACAATTTACGAGAATAAATAAATTAAACAAAAGTTATTCACCCAAAAAAAAAATTTAGAAATGTGTGATTAAGTTTTCTTTTTTTTGGATAAAATACGTATTTTTTTATTTAACTTGTGAAAAAATATAGCTAAACTAATTAAGTTTCTGGAAAAATGAAACAAGATTTAATAAAAGTGTTTGTTTTGCAATATCTGTATAGGCAATCTTAGATCAAAGTACAAGAATAAGGATAAAGGTTATTTTTATCAATATTGTAAACTGTTTTTAAGATTATTCACACGATTTCGAACAGAAAATATATTTGCTGTAATTAAATAATAAAATTTAATTAATATATATTATGATACTTACCAACAAAATTTCGCAAAAGTAAGCTGGGAAGCAAGAAAGCAAAAATAATCCTCATTTTCTGTTAATAAACGAAACGACGAATGGTAACTTACAGTGTATGATTAATTAATATTATACAAAATGTCTCGTTATATACCGGTTGTGTATTTCGTAATTCAGAATCATTTAACATATTGAAAATTCTAATTAAAGGACTGAATCTTAATTGCTTATTTATTTATATTTAAAAAAATACTGCGTGTAAAAGAACAATGTAATAAAAGTTGTGAAATCAAACAACATAAGCTGAGCACGAATAAAAGTATTATTAATTGGTCTGAACTAAAGGACATTTAAATTAGATTCAAACTATTTATATTTCTAAGAAACATACAAAGGTTTAGTCGATGAGCGTAGAACTGCTAACAGATAATAAAGATTACCTACAATGAGCTCACATGACTTTAACTTCTCAACTAAGTAATTTATTATTTAATTACGGTTTGCGTTTTTTTCCAAAATTTAGTGAAAAACAAAATAGGCGCAATTCCTTTTTTCAATAATATTAAGAGAATAGTTGTTACAGGCGATAAGAAAAGCTGTTCTACAACCACCCATGAATCAGTTTGAGCATCCTAGACGATTTTCATGACTTTATTTGCTAAATTTTTAACGGATTGTGTAATATTTTTAAAAGCCTTTTAAGTTAAGCTGAAGCTGGGAAATGTGATGCCCCGCTAGAAGAAGACGACAGCAATTTTTGTCTTGTTATTTCCAGACATAGATCCTGTTATTTTTTTTTGGAGTTAACCCTTCTGGAAAAATAGGATCTTGGTCTGGTTCTCATTAATTAAGAGCATATTCGATAGCAAATTAGGATTCCAGGTCTACTCTTAAATAATATTATATTTAAATTATTTTTCGGAGATCCCTGAGTTCGAATCCGGAGTCGTTTCAGTACCGCGGTCGCTGCAGTTAACCTACCGTATGGTAACTTCGGCAAAACTTTGAATCCAACAGACCAGATTCCAGTCTTTCGATTTCTACACGAACAGAAGTTAGGTAAAACCATCGACCTAGCGGTGACAGAGTGGCTGCAGTTCGATTTGGTGTAGCGTCTGCTCCAGATTTGGGGCACTCGTTACCCCAAACTTCCAAAGATTAGTCGCTCCAAATACGGCTGCTATATTATCCTCAATTGCGCAAGCGCGGAACTGTGCCGCCAGCGCCGCGTGTTTAAAACGTTTCGACTATAGTATTGGTCAAACGATTCGGCCTGTTCGGGGTAATCGTTCTCCCGAATTACTGGAGCCATTCTACAAAATAGAAGTGACCGTTCACTGTGTGATTGGCGCGACAATTATACGTGATGCCATCGACAGCATTCTGCAGATAACAATCGCGCGATCCATAATTTCGCATGTTGCTTAAACGAGTGACGAAATCCTGTTACTCCGACAGATTTTGAGAACTATCAAAACTACCCTGAAAGTGGATGTGTAGAATGATTCTTATCACTATCTGTTTGAGTATCGAAGCTAGTAGGAGCGTACTGGCTTGAGAAGTAAATTTGCAGGTGCATTTGGATTTGTTTCCTTACATCCTTTGGAACATTTTAAGACCAAAAAGAAAAAATTCCGTGGCCATTTGTTCAGAAAAACGAATTTTTAAAATAAAATTACCTTTTATTTAAAAAATTTTTATTTTTTTATTTCTCTTTAGTTTCTGTGTAATACAATTCAAGTGTCGCAAGACGAGTTTTTGAATTAGATCAATGTCGACTACCTTCGATCTTGTTATCGGGGCCTAAGCTATTTTTGATGCCTTACTCGAGATACATTAAAATAACATAGAATATCGATTTCACTAAAAATATATATTTAAAAAATATAAAATATAACATTGGAATTTGTTTACAAATTTTTTATAAATTGTTATCGTGTAGCTGGCCTAATTTTGTTACTTAAAAACTAAGTTTAATAATACACAAAATAGTTTAAAATTATTATTAGTTTTAAGTGTTAACTTTGTAAATGGTACAAAAATATCAAATGGAATTTACATCTCAACTACCACGGTAATATTATTTTTTATTAGCAGGTATTGATTTATCTCTAAACTAAATCTGTGAAAATATAACATTAACTAAGTCTATCTTGTAGTGAATGATTGAATCAAATACAATAAAACTGTACGTTTCCTAGAGTATATACAAACGCAAAATTTTAAAGAAAAGTTCTTAGCTAATAATTTACGTTCTTTAGGAAATTCGATGATTTCCAAATCCATTTGTTGCTTATACCTTTGATCCGGCCTAATTCGGTTTTTATTTTCGATTTCTTGATTTCAGGCATTGATAGGTTAGCTTAGATAATCAGCTGTCAAGTAGAAGGCCACGACTGCCGCGAAACATGATTGGTTAAAATTTTGAAAAATAACATGGTGGCTTAAGTGGTCTCATTGGTGCTTAGTTGTATATCCTAGTGACGTCACATCTGTTTGAATGTCACCAAATAGACGAAAAGTAGAAATTATTTAATTTCCGTATTAGAAATCTAAACGAAATTCTTTTCTCCACAATATCATTTACTGCTCCAAGTTTCAGAAAACATGTTTATCTCATTTAATGCAGGTCGCTAAAAATTTGTAAACAAAAGTGTTCATCTTCCAATCAGGTCAAAGATTGATCAAAAAATTCTTCCTTTTCTTTTGAAGTTAGAATTGTTAAGCTCAAACGTTTTCACAAATTTTTGCGAAGGAATTTTTTTACATTAATGTGTGTGATTCGTTCTTCATCTCAATAATCAAATTGAACTGAATTTTATTGAATTGAATTGAATTGGAGTGAATTGGATTTGATTGAAGCGGATTGGAGAAAATTTGATTGAATTGGTGTTGATTGCATTCGACCGTAGCGGACCAGAGTAAATTGCATTGGGCTAAATTGAATTTAAATTGATTGGACTGGATTTGGGTCAAGTGAATTGAAATTAATTGAAGTGAAAAGGCCTGGAGTAGAGTGGAGTGAAATGTAGTGGACTGGAGTGAAATTAATTGGATTTTATTGAATTTGATTAAAACGAATCAGATTGCAGTCGACTCAAGATTAGGGAGATTAGTTTGAGGGATTAGACCAGTGAGATTAGTTGGAGCTGACTAAGGATTGGATTGGATAAGATGGTACAGTGATTGGAGTGGACAGATTGGAATCTGTTTTTTATTGATATTTGATTGCAAAATGTGACCAGCCAGCAACTACGTTTTATGGCTTCGCCGACAAAAAGCATCGAGAGATAGGACCCTGGTTTCTTTAACCGTTTATTGTGTTACTTGGATGATTTTTGCAAAAATTGTATATTAGGTCACCTGGACCTGAATATTTGCCTGTTTGCATCTTGTTTTAGCACGGATTCCAGTTTGTCACCCGTTATTAGAAATTGACATAGACTATTGCGGATCTTTAGAGTCGTTGAAATAAAATCGCAACCAAAAATTTAATTTCACCCATGGTATCAGCGATTGTAGAAAACATTTTACAATGCAACGGTTAAGAACAGAACACAGACTTTTGCCTTTCTTCCGTTTCGTAAGCATGAAATCGTTGTTGCGTGATCAACTCGATTATGAGAATATAGAAATCAACCTATTTTAATCCACAATTATCTTTCACAGTTTGAACTTTATTGATGATTCGCACTGTCGATTTAAGATTACGCCATTGGTGTGATGACAGTTGATCGCTGACAGTGGAGGTTGATCCACGTTTTGATTATTTCTGACTGAGAATAACTTAGTCTGTCAAGTTAAAGCGTGGGTGGCTTTACTCGCAGTCGGTAAGGTGTATCGACATGATTTTGGTGTCAAAATATTAAGAAGAGCTCCCTCTTTCATG
>NC_046665.1:122799524-122865051 GCF_010883055.1 Belonocnema kinseyi | reverse complement strand
ACAAAATACTAACAGAAAAGCATTTTGCTCGACACCTTGACAAATGTAATTCCATGTAGAAACATGCGTTTAAATAAAATATTTTATCAAAAAAGTTACCCACGCTTTAACTTGACAGACTGTATTATTGTCCACTAGTTTCGACGCAACTTAATTGTCTGCTCCTTTGCTATTTTATGTTGGAGATAATACTTTCTCTTAATTATCGCGACTAATATTTGAGACTTCCTAATCCTTGAGGCTATTATGCTTATTTTTTTAATAGGGTAGCCTTGTCCCGAGTTCGCCTGGTCAGTAATAGAAAACAGAACGCCCGACGAGAATTAATTATAATGTTTAACTTTCTAAAAAGAACCTCCAGTCTAGCAATGTTCGGAAGTTGATTTATTTACAGATTTACTTGTTTAAGATTCCGATATATTTAAATGGCACACACGCTTACCTAACTCGAAATGTATTCTGAACTCGATATCTCTTAAAATTCATTCAGTTTTTCTCTGGTGATTTTAAGTGATATTAGAATATGTAGGGTTCATTGTTCATCACGAAAAGAATACTTTGTCTTTGTAGCTCCCAGATAAAAAACAGAAGAAGCTTTCAACTTCTATCAGGAATTGAAATGTTGAAAGAAATTGTAAAAGAAGGCGATTTTCTAGTTTGTAGGCTCTATAACAGCGTCTTATCTGGCAGTAGAGTATGACTATGTATATTTTAAGATATTAGAACCCCATGGGTATGCAGCGCTTTTGAAAAATAATGTCGATTAAGATGCAAATATGGTTTTATAAGATATGTTTTTTGACCAGTTTCGCTTGGTAGGAGAATACGATTGAGCAGGCTTTTAAGCAAACAAGAGCTTTTAATTTTAAAAAGAAGACTTTTTCAAATGCTCCGTTGTCAGGATGGGTTGCTTTTTGTAACGGAGAATTAGTGAACAGTTTTTTGAAGAAAATTCAAAAGAATTCAAATATAAATTATTTAGAGCTTGCACCTGCGTTTTTGGCGTTGAAGTAATTTGCTAAGGACTTAAAAGCCTATGATATCATTCCAAGGATCGACAGTACAACGGCTATCGCATATATTGATCGGCGGGATTCCGTTCCCTTGGCTCAATTAGATGGCGCAGACGATTTGGCAATAGTGAAAATCCAGGAGAATCTGGATCTTTGTATTATATATTGCGTAAAGAGGCAACACAGAAGTTGATAGAGGTTCACATTTTTGTTAGTAGACACTCCTATTACTTTTGATTATTCTCCTAATGTTCTGTTATCACCTAACAGATCTGGACTACATCCATTAGCCAGAAATTGTCTTAGATTGATGGAAAGCTGTCAAGGAGGCCCACATACAACGAGGTGTTCTGGGTTATTAAGGTTATTAATGGGTTAGGCTTGGTGAACACAACAATTTAATTCTGCTGTTTCTTATGGACACCCTTAATAATTTTAGGGTGGCTATATCATTAATTATTGGTGGTCAAGTTTCAAAAAACGCTTGAGTATATAGGTGCTTTAAGGGAGTGTTCAGATCGACGGCATCAAAATAAAAATATGAGAAGGCATGTGATATAAAATCAGTATTAGAATCGATTGCGAAATTATATAATTTAGATTCATTGCGGCCAGTCGAACTGACGGACAGGTTAATTATGCTTTTTGCTTTAGCCACGGCTCAGAAAGTCAGGACATTTTCTTTAATGAAATTTAGCAATATCTCAGTAAATTCTCAAGGGTTCGAAATTAGAATAATCGATTAGATCAAGATTGTCCTAGATTGTCCTAGATTGTCCTATTGTCCAAATAAATTGATTCCTAGGTTTGACAATAAATGAAGAACTTTGCATTGCTAGTACCTTGGATTATTACTTCAACAATACCCAACCGTTGCAGGGTAATATTGATAATTTGCTGTTGGCAACTAGGAAGCCTTATAAGGCTGCAAGTTCACAAACCATTATAAGATGGATCGGATCTTATTTGACTCATAGTGGCATAGGCTAAAAATTGACGGGACATAGCACTAGTCATGCGAACACGTCTGCAGCTCTTAAAACAGGAGTTGATTTATCTGCAATTTATAGTACAGCTCTCCGGTCTGCAGAGTCAAAAGTGTTTGCTCCTTTTTAGGCCAATCGATAAGAACGGGAAAACTTTTGCGAATATGATTGTTTTATAGAGTTAGATTAGTTATCATGCTATTTTTCTTATTAGGCTGCAGATTGTCAAGACATCGTATGTATAATAACCGTACTACATAGCAATTAATTCGCACGAGACTCTTCATATAATTTTAGTTGAAACATCACAACAGGCAAGTTAGTTTGATTGAACAATTTTTTAAGCTACTGCCAAGAACTACTTTAAAACTACCAGTTAAAACTACTTGTTCAATATATTTTAAAACTACTACGTTATGAATCAGTGGCGTGAATGAATCACTAAGGCTAGCCAATCTGCGCAGAAAATACTGAAAGTCGGAAGTGCAGCTTGCGAGAATTGAACTCTACACTTTGTTATGTTCTTAGTCTCGGTTCCCATCGACGCTCTACCATTGTTTTCTATCGATTGATATTACCTTTGTGCCGCAATAAGGAGAAGTTCTCCGAATCTCAAAACATCTGGATATTCATCTTTAATGTAGTATCATTTGAAAACTAAATAAATACTCAACGTATCTCAATCTAATAATTTGATTTTTTCTTGAACGTTTTCAGAAGACTCATAAGTAGGCTTTAATTTGTGTATCCATTAATCTAATTTAAAAATGTCCGGTTGTTTATCGGGAAATTTTTTCAAGAAATTTTGTGACTTGGGAATCTGATTTTCTATAGCTTGCTTCTTTAGTACCAAACATTTTAATTATTGCTCAAAGGTTTTTCTTAAAGATTTGATTTCACATGTGCAACATTACAAAAATAAATATTGTACTACCAGATAATAAATTGTTTGTAAATATTCGATATAAAATATAATACTTATTTTTGTTATAAGGTGGACCATAGCCTCCTTTAGACAAAATAACAAATTTGTAAAGATAACCTTATTTCTTTAAATTGTTTTCTAACAGTATAGTTTATAATTTTCGTGTTTGTAATGGTTCAATTATGCCCTGATTAAATATTTTTTAACCTTTTAATTATAAACCACATGACGTTTAATGTTTGAAGAATTTATAAACTTTCAAAGGTATTCAAATTTTCGGTTAGTTGCTTGCGTTTATCTAAAGTTAATAATGACGGAAGAATATTTTTTAAAACACGAGATTTGATAATGAACTTAATATTAGGCCTTAATAAAAATATGTTTACATAAACACATGTATCTTAAACTCTTAAAACTGTTTCGAGATTTTTCTCAGAAGATAATTTTTATTTTAGGTTAGGTACATACATTTTGTTGTGATGTCATTTGTCATTTATTATAAGACGTAGGTGTTTGTCATAGTTGTTCAAATTATCATTAAAAATCAAATAATTATGTTTACTTTTTGAAGAAAAATTAACCAACTGCAAAACACGAGACATATGAACTGCTGATCATAAAGAGTATCTACAATGTGTCATAACTTTAGCTTCTTACAGAGATAACTTATTATTCAAGTACAGCTAGCGTCTGTTTTAAAATTTCAAGTGATAATACGAAAATGGCTTCATTCCTCATTTCAATAAAATTAGAGAAGGGTTGTTACAGACGATAAGAAAAGCTTTTCTTTAACCACCAACTCCTCATTTGTGGCACCCTAGAGGATTTTCATGACTTTATTTTCTTTATTTGAAACGGATTGCGTAATTATTTCCAGGGCCTCTGAAATTAAGCTGAAGCTGGGAATTAATATACCGTGTTACATGAAAACGATAGCAATTTCTGTCCTGTCATTTTCAGCAGTAGAACCTGTTAATTTTTTCTTGAAGCCTACCCTTCTGAAAAATTAGAAACTTGGTTTTGTCCTTAATGATTAAGAGTCTTTTGGAAAGCAGACTAGGCTTCTAGGCCCTTCAATTTTTTTGGAAGATCGTAAAACTCTTTCCCTAATAACAACTTGTCGAGATAAAGCCTGAAATTTATGAACCCAACGAGAAGATAGATCATCGAAACTTTTAGAAACTGTTTTAAACATGTAGTTAATCCCAATTCCAATTATTTTCTGCTATAGAAGCTTGTGTTCAATAGAAGGGAAGACACTGACAAAATCCATAGCTAAAATCCACAGACAAAGCGTAGACTTTTTTTCGGTTGATTTAAAAATATTTAGGACACAGCGTTCCAGATAAAAATATTATCAATAAATCCCCTTCTCTTTCAACATCCAATATGAAAATTCCTGTTAGCATTTTTTTTTATCATGGAGGTTAGTTTGTCGCCCTTTATCAGATAGTCCTAAAGATGGTATCCTGATTCAACGAGTGTCAGGAAAAGAAGGCTAAGATGCTTGACCCAAAACTAATTAAATCGGAAATAACTTTTCTATTGTAAGACCTTTAAATTGAAAGAGATATTTCGGGTTCCAATCGTGTAAAAAACAACGAATTTTCCCGACGTTTCGTGAACATTGTAGCTTTAGTTTACAAAAGATCTGATAACACATTAAGAGATTAAGTTTATAGAAAACTCACTTACATAAACAGATACCTACATCCCTCCTCCTACCATCGCCCATCTCAAAAAAAATCGATCGTCAACTCCCTTGTATATAGAGCTGTCTCCATAACAAATAAGGATAACTAACAAAAGAATTATAAAACGTTAGACAAATCCTAATACAGAATTCTCAACAATGATCCAGGAGCATTTAAAATTCCTTGTTCTTGTGTGAAAGTTTATATTGGAGAAACCAGGAGAGCGGTTAGACAAAGTATAAAGGAACATGAGAGTAAAGTTAGACTAAAACATTTCACGCGATCAGCATTAGCTGAACATCATATCGAAACAGGACATAACATTTTTTTTTGTTAAAACGACAGTCATTGCAAAAACGCACAATATCTTTTCAAGAAAATACAGAGAAACAATCGAAATCTTAGATCATCCTGATAACATCAATAGGGACAACGGATATAATGCCAATCTCAGTTGGCTTTCCGTCCTCCCGGATTTTTAAAAACAGACTTGATTGGCCGATCAGGTTCGAGCAGTCACCACGATGACGCGCTTTGACCAATCATAGGCATCGTAGAAACTATAAATCAGAACACCATAACCCGAAATATGTCTATTTGTCCAAATGCATCATCGTGAAGGCATTAAAACTATCATAATAAGACCTTTCGTTCACATCTTATTTCATTTTTAAGATTTTTTTTAGCAAAGTTGCATTCTGGGCAGCTTTGTTTTTATAAAGTTTTTTTTTATTAAATGATTTATTGATTCAAAAGTTTTTTGTAATAGTATTCATATCAATTATGGATCTGTTAGATGTGATCCAACTAAGTAATCAATGACACCAGGACTATTTGAACCATGGTAGGTAAATTCCTCTAGAACTTTTAGATAATTAATTTTTTGGACGCCAAGTTTAAGTCTCAAATATACTCATAATTCACCCTCCGAAACAACTGAAAGGATCGTGTCTAATTTCAAATATTTTTGTTTTAAACTAAATTGAATCTAAACATTACAATAATGACACACCAGATATGTACCTGAAAGATCAGCGTGTCAAATGCTGAGGCAAATCATTGAAGCGAACAATAATCATACCTCGTATTAAATGATTTCATCTATTCTATCTATGCCTATTCAATTTATTATTATTTAGGGAAAATCATGACAAAAATTGAATGACGCCCATGATGTCAGAGTGAGTATTGAAAATTGCTTACATAGCCAAGGTCGAGAACAAAACTGCGACTTTTGCCTTCTTCTTTGGTCCCCTAACGTAGGATGAAACTTACGTGATCAAACCGCCTATGCTAATATAAAAATTAGCCTTACGCAATTTAGAAATTTTCTTCCGTAGCTTTAAGCTTATGAATAATTCACATTCGAATTTTGAAAGTCCGTTGATCCGTAGTTTGACGATTTCTGATTGTAAATAATTCAATATTGTCTGATCGCTTGAAATTAATTTAGGTATCTACTTCTTCATTATTTTAGGTTGGGGATAATTGCTCTTTTTAATCATAGAGACTGGCATTTACGACCTGCTATTCGTTAAGTTTATTTGACCCATTTTTTTATAGGGCCTCGTGGCCCTGGCTTTGACTAGTGTTTAACATTAAATACAAATTTCGACGACAATTGATTATAATGATTAAATTCAAAAAGAAAACCTTCAGTCTAACGATAGTCGGAAGTTGATTTATTTACAGATTTACTTATTTTAGATGTCGAGATGTTTTAAGAGGTTCTGGACTCGAAAAATAACTCGAAATCTCTTAAAACTAATCTGTTACTTCTCTAGTGATTTTAAATAATATAGTGCGTTAGCATAAATACCACGTCACAGTATGTATAGTGTTTATTTATAACTTGGTATCCTTAAGCGTCAAAATCTCAGTTATCCACAAAATTATTTTTATCCCGCTTTTTTATTCACAAACGTAAAGTAAAAAAGCATCTTAGAATTGAAAACTTCAGACTCCTGTATATTGACAAAAAAAGATAGTAAGTGGACTTGTGCTTTGGTGGAATAATGTAGGTCCACTAGAAATATGATTCAGCCAAGCTTTAACCAGTTCAGTCAAAACAATGATTTTAGGTGGGTAGAACTAACGTATTCTATCCCACATTTAAACGTTAGGATACACTCACATAGGAAACGGGGAAAAATAATTTTTTTTTTCACTTTAGGTTTATTTACCTAAAAAAATAACATGGGAGAATTTCCTATTTTAGGTTACCAGGTGACTGTGGTTACAAGAGTCTGTGAAATATACGGCAGATGTTTGGTTACTCCTTCTTGATTACTTTTATAGCATCTAGTATTTTTTACCATAGATCGAGTTGAAGCAAATGTAATCGGTAACCAGATATCTAGAAGCACAGTACTATATACAACTCCCTCAAGTCTGCTTCCCTAATTGTCCCGTGCGTTATCCTGGTTGTTTGCAGATTTGCAAGAAGCTACAAAAAACGTTTGCGTATTTTACCATTCCATACGTATTTTTTATTTCTACTTACTTATATTTAAATGATGTCTTTCGGCATAAGATGCCTATTTTGTCTGAAGTGACGAAGCAACGTTTTTTTAAAGATAATAATTTAGGCCATGCCATTTCTTCGTGAATAAACTTGGAATTGCGTCCATTAAAATAGTTTTTCTGTTCAAATGAGATGATTCAATTATTATAAATGAGCATATTTTCCTTACTTTTCAATAACGTGTATTAATATTATAGGTCAATCAATTTTCCTTGAACGAAGGAGTCTTTTCCGTTCTTGCATCACTTTCGAACTATGTTGATGAAAAAGTTTTTACTATATAATAATAGTTTTCAAAATATTATAAAGTCTAAAAAAAATCTAAAGGATATTAGAAAAAATTCTTTTGTCATTTTGAAGATTTTAGTGGTAAAAATAAGCCCTGAGAATTTCATCAATTTATCTGCAATCTTTCATAAGTTATTAAGGACAATTGCTTAGAACATTGTATCAGACATTTGTAAATTGAGAAAAGTTTTATTAAATGAATTACAATTTTTTTGTTTTTTTCTCTATGAGAAAACAAAAGCAGTTTACTTAAAACTTTGGCGTATCCCAGTCTTCTTAATTATCAGTGTAAAGAACAAATAAATATCTGCGAAAAAAATTGGTGATAACATGCCCTGGTTCACCCTACACTATCCCTTTATCTAACTTTTTAGATAGTCCTTTTATAACACAGGAACATACAAATATAGGGATATTCTTCTACTAAAAAATACACCCAAAAAATTATACTTTCGGTGCTTTTTCTGTGAAATCATCAAATAAATTTGAAGAAAATGACTAACCCAAGTGTATCAGACAGTGTACGCTAGAGTAAAGCGCTAATTTTTAGTTCCAATTTTCAGATCCTGTGAAACGCTATTAAAAATGTCACTATGACAGTGATAATTTTGTCAACAAAATATATAAGAAGTTCCAGATCATCTTTTTTTAAAAGGATTTCGTAAAAAATATTTTTTTGATTGTTTTTAAGGCAAAAAACTGTGCATTTCAAATCAATTATTGTTGAACGTTTCACTAGATTAGATTAGGATCTTCATGTCACACCTATTTGAAAATTAGTTTGCATAAACATATACACGGCGACCCATTTCAAACTATAATCCCAAATATCTTCCAAAATACCTTATCTACGAAAAAATGGGTTAGACAAAGTTTGACCAGGACCGAGGGGACCATTTGACTGTACCATCGATTTTGACCCTAAGGTCAATTTTCAAGGTTAAATGGAGGTACGACCCTTTTCTTAAATAGGAACCCCTATTTTTGACTGCGGATTTAAAAAGAGCGGGAAATTTCACGTTAAAAACAACCTGTGGAAAAATAATTTTTGTGAACTTGGAAAGGTAAAAAATTAAATATAAATGTCTGATAAGCGACCACATGCCCTTTTTCTGAATTTTCTTGGTTTTGGGGTAAACAAACGTTCAAGATGCTTCACAAAAGTCAATGGAATGTTATGGTATACATCACCTTGCCCATCAAGACCTTCAGGTCAATTTTCAAGTTCACTTGAAGGCCAAGACGATTTTTCTTAAATTCAAATCTGTGCCCGGATGAATTTTGTTTTTGTGTGTAGATTTCAGGCTGTGGATTGTTATCACAACAGCCCCCAAACACACCCAGACAGTGACAGTTATTTCGGATAAGATGTAATCACTGTAACTATGTAGTCACAAAAGTGACAATCTTGAGAATGTCACTTCTCTGTGACAAGTTACAAAAAAATGAAACTTACTTTTAGCGTTACCCAGAAACAACGACGTAAACGTAATAATTTCTGTTTCTTTTGGGTGCTTCCTTCTCGTAAGTCCCCCTTGCCTTTCACGTATCGGGTGTTTGATTAACGTGAGTCCCCTTGGATTCTTGTTCGTGAACGCTGACATCATGAGTACAACGAAAATGATGCACGAGCTGTAACTTTTCCAGCAGCTGTTTATGTTGATCTACAAATCAGTTCTCGACAAATTGATAGAGATAGACAGGTATACGACAAAGTGCAGTATCAACAATTTTAAGATCTACTCTAACGCAAGCCTTAAGGCCCCATCATATTTTAGCGTGTATTAATTTTTATCAATGGGCTTTGCAAATGGTACAGAATGATCCTAGTTTCTTTCGATAAGTACTTTTCTCAGATGAAAGTAAATTTCACAGCGACGGACAGCTCAATAGATATAACTGTCATTATTGGTCGGACGAAAATTCTCACTGGTACAGACTAATGGATCATCAAAATCGATGGAGTGTTATGGTGTGGTGTGGAATATTGAATGTTCATTTAATTGGGCCCTACCTTTTTGACGGAAACGTTGACAGACACACTTACTTATATTTGTTAAGGGGCTATTTACCTGGACTACTGCAAAACGTTGCCTTAGCAAAAAGACAAATAATGTGGCTTCAACAAGATGGTGCTCCGCCACATTTTGCACTCATCGTACGCGAGTTTTTAAACCTAAATGTTAATGCCAAAAGGATTGAAGAAGGAGGTCCATTCGAATGGCGCCCCTGCTCACCAGACCTGGTATCACCTAATTTATTTTTATAGTGTTATATTAAAAATCTAGTTTCAACTTAGCGACCCATAACAAGAGAAGTTCTCATGGAAAGGATTTGGGCAGCTTGGGCAGCCATCTCTCGAGAAACTTTGCGAAAAACTGTTGACAGCTCTGAAAGGCGTCTACGTTTGTGTCTTTAAGCCAATATAGAGCACTTAGAACGGTCACTCTGTGTCTGATTGTAACACTGGTAGCAATGGGTAGAGGCAAGGGGAGTCACGTTAATCAACCACCCGAAACGTGAGAGGCAAGGGGAACTCACGACAAGAGAGTACGCCGAGGGGAACGAAACTTACTACGCCCAGGCCGTTGTTTCTGGGTATGACTAAAAGTAAGGACAACTTGTCCTTTTTTTTGTAATTATTCACAGAGAACTGACGTTGTCAAGATTGTCACTTTTGTAACTACATAGTCTCAGTCTTTACATCTTATCCGAAACGATTGTTACTGTCTGAGAGTGTTTGGGGGGCTGTTGTGATAATAATCCACAAACTGAATTCTACAAAAAAAATCATCCGGGCACATAGTTTGAACTAAGAAAAATCGTCTTGACCTTTAAGTGACATTTAAAATTGATCTGAAGGTCATGATGTTCAAGGTAATGTACACCTTCACATTTCATCGACTTTTTTTAAGCATCCTGAACGTTGTTTTCCCCGAAAACCCAAGACAATTTCGAAAAAGAGAATCTGGTCGTTTCTCAGATATTTTATCTTAATTTTCTACCTTTTCAAGGTCACAAAATTACTTTGAAGTTCAACCTCAAGGTCAAAATTGATGGTACAGTCAAATGTCGCCTTCGGTCCTGGTCAACCTTTGTTGGAATCATTTTTTTGGATCTAAAGTATTTCAGAAGTATTATCGGTTAAAAATGGGTCATTCGGACCTCCCCTCGATGAGGGAAAAAAAGGAAACTAAAGATATGAATTTCTTATTCTTTTTACAACTTTAAATAAACTCACATTATTTTATAGATTTTAAGCATACATTAACGCTTAATGTAAGGTACGTGAATTTTTTTTGGCTTTAAACTACTCCCTAAGTTCTGTAGAAAACATATCGGATTCTGGCTCAAAGAGCTTGAAGAATCTGAAACTTTCGTTTTCCTCCGCCGTTATTGGAATTAGCTGCTCCATATTGCTTGTGCTTATTTTAACCCTTATCGAAGTTTCCTCCCCAGTGACAGTGGAATGAGTGCAGTGCACCAATGGACACAAATTTTCAAATAAATCTGGATAGACTAGACCAACAATGTAACCGGATTTTACTCCTATTCCATATAATCCTCCCGATGCGAGAGGAGCTATAGGGAACCTGATGAATTGGGGCAGCATCTTTGGCTAATTCTTCAAAAAGAAAACACAATTCCAATATTGACAATGATGAAGGTTTAATTATAACTACGTGGCTTTCTAAAGCTGTAGAAAAAATACGAAATATGGAGTACCTAACGCAGGTTATACGAAATAATCAGAGCAATAATATAAATTCCTACGTCCGACGAATAAAAATTTTAAAAGAAGAAAATTAGCCACTTCCGATCAAAATAAAAATTAAAAATTAAAGTCTCGTTTTATTCAAGTCATTAGAAATTGCTATGCAAAACAGTTTCCCTTTTCCAAATGGGACAAAGATTGATACGAATATTTCCCCCTTCCTTCTAAAATCAGCATTCTTGACCTCAAACATTTTTTTATACATAAATCCTTCAACTTTGGATTATTTTAATATCGAACCTCATCTAATTAATAATTGTTAAAAATAATGGCGAGCAATACTAAATAATAATAAAAATGATAATAGTAGCAACAATTAATGATTCTCAAACTATGCAAGACCGCAAAACATATTATGCATACAAAACACATAAACAAATTTCTTTTAAAAAAAGATCACTTTTTCATAGATTGCATAGTCTTTCCTTTGTTCTGAAAAAATAACATTGAAAAATAAAAAAAGCTTTTTTAGACAAACGACATTCGGTAACACAAAATAAGATCAATGAACGAGAGTTAGGCACCAAAAATAAAAATCTACAAATCTGTTTATGTTTTTGACAAATTTATTTGTCCAGAAAAGATCTTAAAGATCGTTAACAATAACAATTGCCGCTCGGGTGCTTTTCCGTTAAGCTATCATAGCTATTATTTTTTAACTCCTCGTATCAATTACAGTCTTTATTTTGCAATATCTGAATAAGCAATCTCTGATCGAGGTGCAGAAAAAGTACTAGTTAAAAATAATATTATTGAGTATTAACATTATATAGAAAAGTTTACATAAATTAAGAAAAAATTTTGTGTAAGTGCGAAGCACGAGACGCATGATAAGAATGTGTCAATTCAAGCCGAAGAAGTTTTAACAAATGAGAATTCACAATCATTAATTGACAGTTGTTAAAGCTTTGACCTGCAATTTTAAAAGTTATGTGTACAAATGTAAGGAAATTACCAAAGCTGAGCACGCAGTGCAATTTAAATATATTATAAAACAAGAAGAATGAAATCCACCAGACGTAAGACCATGGCGCGCTCAATCTTGCACAAAACAAGCAAAAAATTTTGAAGGAATGGTAATTAGCTTTTACCAAAAATACAAAGAAAGTTTCAGATGGTCTTCAATTGAATAGAATTTCATAACAAAAATTTTACTTTTTCATGAGGCACAATTTAATAATATGTTAGATTTAAAAATAAGGTAATTTTCATTAATATTATAAACAATTTTAAAGATTATTTAATCGATTTCGAGCAGGCAATATATTCGCTGTGATTTAAAAAGTATATAAAATTACAGATATTACTATATTTACCAACAATTTTCAACAAAACTAAGCTAAGAAGCACGACGCTAAAAATAATCTTCATTTTCTCTTTATAAACGAAATAACGGTTAGTATATTTCAATGTATGATTAATTGATACTCAACAAAATGGCGAATTGAATACGTGTTATCTCTTTCGTAATTCGACATGTTTTTAAATATTTAAAAGATGAATTAGTGGCCTGAATTTTGCTTGTTGACATATTTATGTTCAAAAAAAATACTGTGCGTGAAAAAAGCAATGTAATAAAAGTGTTGAAATCAAATAATAAAGCTAAGTATGAATGAAATGATTAGTAATTGGTCTTAGCAAAACTGAATGTTAAATTAGATTCAAACTATTCATATTTTAAACATAGGTTAAATCGATGTGAGTAGAACTGCATACAGATCATAAAGATCATCTTCAATGAGCCATAAATTTAATTTCTTACAGAGTGTGACGCTGCAATTTTATTACAAGTAACAAGCAAATTGATTTTTTTTGAGTTCAATAGTAAATGTTATTTAATTTTAATGAAGCTCAAATTTAAGAGTGAATTTTATTTTATTGAATTCGTAAGCTGCAGTGTTTTCCAAGACTATGTTTTATTTAGTTTAGTTTCCTTTGATTTAAGAATGAATTTTTCCTGTTTCTACTTTGTTATGATATACTTCCTGAGAAATCCAACCATCCTCGAGAATCCACAACCTTCCAGACCGATTGAGAAACTTCAAGAAGCATTTGGGACGCCTTTTGTCGATTGGAGTTACTCAGCCCATTTGAAATTTTCCACCTAACCTACTGCTGTGTGTCATCCTGTTCTTGTCCTTGCAGTCGTACCTCAAAATCTAACGAAAGAAATTTTGAAATGCTGTTGGGATTACTGTGGATTGTTCTTGACACTCCCGTCAACTTGTGCACCTGGGATTGGAATTCAAGATTAACGTATTTTTAAGAAGATCTATTGTCGATCCCCGGCAACGCGAGGTGGACCTCTATAGCTCAGGCTCGAATCTTGACAGATAACGTTCTCGGTGCTAGGATCTAAATTGAAATTTAAATAAAGTCTTAGTAGCCGGTGTGGTTGTTGGCTTTACTCGGAGAGGAAGTCTGGGACAAAAGCTTAAAAAAGCTTAACATCTGAGGGACGAAATAGATGGTTGGAAATCATCAAATTTGGAAGGACACATTTGGTTTTGGACACAGCGTTTTGTTTAAATATCTGACATCACATGCCTGGTTTTGTTTCCCGCTGCTAACACACTCCATAGCAACACCAATCAGAGGATGGAGTATGGACCAATCAGGGCTCTTCTCGTCGCAAAGGAAGTAAACGACGCCTAAGCACGAGCTACTTTATCGTCAGCAGCTTGCGGAGTACAACGTATAATTTATATCTCGTGTGTCAATTTGGTTTCTGTTTTTTGTTGTTGTATAGAATCATTGACTGAATTGTTTAGTGTTTGATGTTTTTCTCTTTAATAATGAGTTTGATATCCCAGTGGGCACAAAATTTGGCGACCTCTTTACGACATCTTTACGACAACTTTACGACATCCTATGTCCATGTCGTTTCAGTGTCTTCACGATGGCGTAAAGACGTCGACAGATCATACGACTTATTTACGATATCGTAAAGGCACCTTAACGACATGGACATAGGATGTCGTAAAGTTGTCGTAAGGATGTCGTAAAGTTGTCGTAAGGATGTCGTAAAGTTGTCGTAAGGATGTCGTAACGATGTCGTAAAGACATTGCCGAACCTGGTGCCCACTGGGATGTTAAATTTTTCTTTTGATTGTAACCCCGAAACATTTCTGACCCTTTCCCAGGAATTCTGCGACTATATATTTTGTGGATTTTTACTTGCTAGACCATAAGATTATACCCTCAAAATTGTTTTTACCCTTTCCCGCTGTATTTTGGTAGCTACAGTAATTTGGTTTATTAGAATGTGTTAAACGGTTATGTTTTATCTTCAAATATTTTAATCTTACTCTGCGAAATTTATCTTTTGTGTCTGATGTAATAAAACTTTGATAGGCATTTCTATAGTCTTGGAAAACCTGACGAAAAGTCAGATTCGGTTTAGTTGATTGTTTCATGAAGTTTTTTTTGTAACTCCTAAGTAAATGTAGGCATTTGTATTCAATTGTTTTATGTCCCCTCACATTTCTTGTGAATTTAAAATTTAATAAATTCCTTATCATTAATATCATGCATTATTTAATTTAGAGCTTTTTTTATATAATCCAAGCGTATCAAATAAATTATTTTTAACCACCCCTCTACCTTTATCCAGTTGAGGGATTAAGTTCAGCTCAGGCACATTTTCGGTTCTTTTAATTTGATTTCATTGTCTTATTTCATATAATTTTTTTATTTGATTTGAGTAGATCTGGCGCCCGGCAATTGATTAGTCTATTTGGATTTTCTGATTATTATTATTTGTAATTGGGAACCAAAGGTTATGATGACAGTAAGAAAGGTGTCGTCATAAGAGGTAATTTATTAATTATGTATGACTATCGTTTGTTTTTAAAATTTAGTCAAGAATAAAAAATAGATACAGAAAATTAAACAGTATTTTGACGCTATGGTCTAATAATCACTTTCGCGAAATAAAACGCAATTGATACAGTTAGTCTGTTATAAAAATCTCTTTTACTTAGGAACCACCAAAATTTCTTCTGCTTCATCAATTTTTACCTTCGCCAAGGGTTTAAGTAGAATTGAAAATGGTGGAAAAGCATAGATTTTTATATTATATTTAGATTGAAAAATGAAAAAAAATAAAATCCCTGAATTATAAAATTCAAAAGAATTCTTAAAATATAAAATTCTCGAATAAAACATTCCCGAATTGGAAAATTGCTGACTCATAATATTCTCGAATTATAAAATCACAGAAAATCAAACTTCTGAATTATAAAATGTCAGAATAATAACAATCCGAAATGTAAAATTTTCCGAATAACGAGATAACCGAAATAAAAAATTCTTGAACAGTATAATTCTTAAACAAGCAAAATTCCCAAATAATAAAATGCCCGAATAATAAAATTTACAAACAGTGTACAAAAGTACCAAATTGAAAAATTTCTAAAAAATAATACGCGACTAAAAAATCGCGAAAATTTATATTCCGGGCACTGTTAAATTCTTAATTCGAAAATTCCAGAATAATCCAATTCCCGAATAATATAATTTCTATATAATAAAATTCCGCAATTGGAAAATTTTCCGAATAATTAAACTCCTGAATTATCAAATTTCCTAAAGTAACAATTGCCGAATTATAAAATTTCCGAATGAAAAATTTTATTTTTATAAAATTCCCGAATTGGAAATTCACCGAATAACAAGATTCCCGAAATAAAAAATCCCTGAATTATAAAATTACCAAATAAGAAAATTCCTAAATAATAAAATGCCCGGATAATAAAATTCGCCAACAGTGTACAATAGAACCGAATTGAAAAATTTCCTTAGTATAATACGCTACTGAAAAATACCGAAAAATAAGTTTCCCGACGCTGTTAAATTCATGAACTGGAAAATTCCCGGATAATAAAATTTCTGAATAATATAGTTTCCAAATGATAAAATTTCTCGTTTAAAAAATTGTTCGAATAATTCAATTTTTGAAATACAAAATTCCTCAATTTGCGAATTGCTGAATGATAAAATTACCGAAAAATCAAATTTTCTAATAATAAAATTTCCGAATAATTAAATGACTGAATTATAACATTCTTTAATAATTAAATTTGTGAATTATAAAGTTCTCCAATCACGACATTCTTGAGCAATATAATTTCTGAAAAATGAAATTCTCGAATTGGAAATTTTCCAAATAACAAGATACCCGGAATAAAAAATTCCTGAATAATATAATTCCCAAAATAAAAAATTCCCGAATAATAAAATACCCGAGTATAACTTCCAGGAAATAAATGTCCGAATTACAAAATTTCAAAATAATAAAATTCCTGAATTAGAAAAATTCCAAATCATAAAGTTCCTCAGCAGTTTATAATTCTACAGATTTTAAAAATTTATAAATAAAAAGTTCTCCAAAGTTTATAATATTCTCAAATTTGAAAATTCTCCAATAATTAATTTTTCCGATAGAAAAGTGAAGATTCATAAAATATAAAAAATAAAAAATTCCCAAATTGAAAGAATTACAAATTTTTCCAAACAAATTTTATTAACTTATTAAAAATACATAGTTCAAGTCATTTTGCAAATTTTTTTTATTATTTAAAGTTTATAAAATTATTGTTTGAATTAAAAATAATTATAATTAAAAAAAATTAATATCGAAATATATTTTCTTTTAACCATTGTTATTTTAAATTAAAAGAATAATTCTAGCAACTTTAAAAATTAAAAATAATTTGCTAGGAAAATTCTAAATTTAATTTTCAAGCCAAAAAGAAAATTATCTACAATTATCTACACAACAGGACTGAATGGTTGATTGATTTTTTATTAGAATTGTTAAATTTTCGATAAAATGGCTTTATTTTCATCCGATTTCTAGAGCTTTGAAGTCCAAAAACATGAATTCTTAACCAAGAAGAAACATTTTATCCCCAAAAAAACAAATTTTCAACAAAGTACATAATTACTGAATTAGATAGTAGAATTTAAAACTAAACGAGATTTAAAAGAAATATATTTTCAATTAAAAATATTTATTTGGAATCAACAATTAAATAAATCTATTTTTGGTGGAGAAGATTAATTCTTAATGAAAGACAAAAACGTATTTTTAAAATAACATTTAAATTTTCACCCGCAATTTTTAAGAGAGTAGTTTAACTTTTGACCAAGTGGTTGAATCTTTGACCCAAATATATTATTAACGAAAATGCATGAATTGTCAATCAAATAGTTGAATTATTGATAAAATTGTAAGGCTTTAAACATAAACCTGACTGTTCAAGCGAAAATTTTAATTCCATTAAAAACTAGTCTTATAACAAAACACACATTTAGAATAAATGCTTTAGTTTTTAAACAATTATTAACTACAATTAAGAATCCTATATCAGAAGTCTAAATTTTTCGAAAATTATTTTAATTTTTGAACTATGTGGTTGCATTTTCAACCAAAAGTACGAATTTCGAACAACAATTTAATATTTAATCAATAACTTACGTTTTATTATTTTTGTTGTGATTTCTAATAACTATAATAAACTTCCAACGAATAATCACATTTGTTAACAAAATGACCCATTTTTAAACAAAAATTTTAAACCCTTAATAATTTACATTCAAAGTCTATGTTTTCTTTTCTTGATAAAGCGTCTGTGGATAGTAGCATCGAAGTTTTCAAACTTTCGGTTGTAAATTTTAAATATGAGAAAGTAAATCATTTAAATTATAATGAACTCACGATATAGAAAAATTCAGTTAAAATTTGATTCGAAAACAAATACAAGAATAGCATTAATGCCGTTTCCAAATTTGAAGTACTGTGCAGGCCTTCGTAGATGAAATCATGGTAAGGCGTAAGATCTCCTAGTTTCATTTTTTTTTTTTAAGCATTTTATTTTGATTCTCTGACCAATCTCAGTCTTTCAATCATTGATTGTACGCCAGGGAATCAGTGCTACTAACTATCATATTTTAAATTAAATGAATTGTGTACTTGTGATAATTGTGAGACTGTACAAAATTGTACTAATCGTTTCGGTGAGAACTGGGCTGTATTTTATATTTTTATTTTATTATCTTAGCATTGATTTCCTAAATAAAAAAGAATACATGTTTGATTTTAATTCAAAAGCTAATTAAACGTATGAAGCTGAGGCGAGATCGCGATCACTACCCAGGGTCATAAGTGGAGGGCGTCAATCAAGTTTTAATTGCTAGATTCTGTATGTAAAATTCTCATATACACCCCCTTTTGGAGCCTTAGAATAAACGCATTTCTTCAGAGGAAGGACAAGTATAATGCGAATTTAAAAATTTCACTATTTGGGAGAGAACAGGCTCAGTCAAGTTTTCGGGAAATAAATGGTGATATTCAGCGCTCTCTGTGATTTAAGTTTGTTATTGATTTCATTTTGTGTCTGTTCGTAATGGAAAAAAGGAACACAAAAACTATTATTAAACTAACAGGACTGCTCTTCTGAGGAGCAGAATATCCAAGCAGCTACTGACAAGAGCCTCGGGACGCGAGTATGGAAACGGAGCATGATCCAACAAACCATGGTCCCGCCAATTTGATGCTCAAATACGTTCGACTTGGAGTGAACTGACGCCCCCCACCACACTCACTGCATTAGCACGAATGGAAGAGAAAGCCTACTGCTGCACTCGATCCATGATGTCAGAAAGGTCTGGTGCCCTAGGGTGCCGAATCTGATTGGTTGACTTTCTTTACTTGCGCCTGGCAGGACCATGCTTTGTTGGATCATGGAAACGGAGCGTCCTGGTCTCCCGTTCAACTGCCTGCTTGTGCAGACTGAGCGCGCTATGCCGTGATTGGCTCGCTTTCCCCATTCTCTACAGTCAGAACGAGTCTTCGTTCTTTTCGCTTTGTGCGGATGTTCACTGCGTAAGGTGGTATAATGAAGAATAATGATTTAGGTGTATAGTTACTATACATCTTATTATGCAAAATATTCACGTTTAAACATAGTAGGATAAGCCTACACGTTACATAATCATTACTTTACTATTCAAAGGAAGCGATCGATTTTCCGATCAAGTCAGCCAGATTTTTAATTGTATAAGAGGATTTTCCATCAAAATTCTCAGTTAAAGAAAGCTGATTATTTTCTCATCAGTTAGTTCAAGACAGAATTCAATAGAATTTATAAAGACACCTAGAATACATTTTGTGAAGACGAAAGGAATTGTTCATAAACTAGAGAAGAGAAATTTAAACTGACAAAGCCTATCAAAAATTAAAATCCTAGAAAGCTTTTGCAGGATACCTGGATTAGAACCATATTTTAATCATTTTGGAGATCAATCGATGCCATAAGATAGCCTGGAAAAACAAATTTTTTTGCAGTCCGTAAGTCAGCCATCTTTAGATGATCTGAATAAATGAATCTATTTAAATGTTTAAAATTTGAAATGAATCTGTAAGAATCATTTGGCTTAGCTGCAAGAAGGCATGCTAAGAGGAATTGATTTGTCTCTTGCTCACATAATTCCATCGCACCTTTAAAAAAGGTTTTCAATAGCTATTACGCAATTTTTCATTTTTGACCCTTCAGATATATGAACTAGAGAGACTGTATCTTGTACAACTTGTTTACAGAACGGAATTTCATACCCATCGAAATATGATCGATAAATTTTTCCATTCTGATACGAAATATCATAATCTACTAGCTGCACCCGCTTTTACTTGGTCCTGTCTTTTCCCCTGGTGTTCTTCGTATTCAGAGTTAGAGATTGGTTTCTTTCTATAGTGACCTCCTGGGTATAGATTTGTTCTTGAAGAAGAAGGCTGATTTAAATTTAATTTGCAGAAGATTTAATCTTAATCTTTTGGCCAATTCTGAATAAGGCATGAGCTTTTTCAATTCTATTTCCCAACTTCCCTTTAAAGAACTGTGAGTCCGACTTAGCTATTTTAAGAGGGTAGTCATTTGTTTTCTGAGTCCAGGGCAAATGAAAGTTTTTATAGACTCATTTTGATTATAATGCATTTGAATTGTGAATTTTCCTATGTCATTTAGTCATTCCAAGACATTCATCTAGACTTTCATCTTTTTCAATGAGAACGGTTATTGCAGCAACCAAAAGATGGTTGAGATAAAGCCAGCTATTTATTGACTTTGAAAAAGAAAACCACCTCCCTTGGTAGGTGATTCAGTTAAAACTACTGCAAGTCAGGATTCAGTTTTAAAGCGTTGAAGCTAGCCACTGGCGGATATATTTTAGGTCACTCAGCCTTTAAAGATTTCGTTAATCCTTGTTAAATCCAATAATCCCATTGTGCAACGAGAATACGATGCATTTTGAAGTAAACAGCTTTTAAATCTTGTGGATCTGAACTCAAGATTTGAAGAGTATCCTCATCTAACTCGACAGGTGTTTCTTCTTTTGTTACGATTTGAGTCTCCAGGTTAATTTGATTTTCCGTGACATGATTATTTTTTAGATTTGCCTGGCCATCTTGATTGTCTTGATCAGTTTTTCTGTCTAGTCCACCTTTAGGAAACCCATAGAAAAGAACACTTGATCTGTTATAAAAGATATTTTTAAGTTAATCCTATTTCTTATTGGCCTTGCGTTACGTGAAATTGCATTAGACGTCAGTAACCCCTCCCCCCCCCCCTATAAGGAAAAAATGAAAATTAAAGATGTTGAATTCTTATTCTTCTTACAACTTAAAAAAAACTCACATTATTTGACAAGATGAGAACATAAATTAACATTTTAGCTTACCTACGGAAGATCTGTTGTGCCTTCACCTACTCTCTAACTTCAGCATAACAAATATCAGATTCTAGCCCGAAGCGCTTAAAGAATTTAAATCTTTCGTTTTCCTCTGTCGTTATTGGAATTAGCTGCTCCGTGTTTTGTGTGCTTATTTTAAAAATTATGCAATTTTCGAATACCTAACGCGTGGAATACAAATACACCAAACTCTCGCGTTCAGTCACCCCGTTGTCAGCCTACCTAGAACTACTGGCTCCCACAGTTTCTCAGGGGAGTCAGGTGGTCATCACTGTTTGCGTTTCGATCCCCCCGAAACAAGTCCAAGGCTATTTAAAGGCAACCCCCGACACTGGACCAAAAGCGAGAGTTTGGTGTAATAACAATAATATAATATTCGCCCCCGTCCGCAAAATAAAAATGTTAAAAGGAAAAAATTCGCCTCTTAAAATTAAACAAAAAAAAAAATAGAAAATTTTAATCTCCTTTTATTCAAGTCGCTAAAAATCTGAAAGCAAAAAGGTGTCCCTCTATCAATTGGGACAAACATTGATACAAAAATGTCTTCTCTCTCTTTTAGAATCAGAATCGTAGAATTCGAACATTTTCTCATGCATAAATCCTTCAAAGCTGAATTATTTTAAGTCAAGGTCTTTTTTAATTAATTATTGTTGAGAATAATTATCGGCAGCAATAAATAATAATAAAAGCAATAATAATATATTTAGAAAAAGTAGATGTTTTTAAAGTGCATAATTTGTATTCACTCATATTTTGTCGTCTCTCGCATATTTTGAATGCGAAATAGAATTTTTTCTGTTTACCTATTGTTTGTGCCGTAAAAATTATAATTTTTGCAATCAAAAATTCTAAAAGTTGTTATGATATCACTGTAGTGCTCTCAAAGGTGGCCTTTACCTTTTCCTTAATTTTCTTATCTCGTTTGTTATTTGGATTAACATCTTCATTATCGTTTTTTCTTCTTCAAATTTTGTAAGTGCTATAAATCCGATAATTTTTTTTCCATCGAAGAATCTTATTAGAAGAAAATTTTTGTCTCTTCAACTTTTACAAATGACCGTGCAGAAAATGATTGTATCTTGAAAAAAGTGGTCTCAAAAATGTTCAAAATGTGCTCACTTTTTGAATTTTTATCCAAAATTGCTGGCTTACCAAAAGCCAAGATCTGCAAGTTTGTCAATGTTTTTTTAACAAATTCATTCGCCCAGAAAACATCTAAAAATTCGTATTCAATCCTTTCAGAGGGAAGCGTCGTTTTTGTTTAAATTGTAAAAAATAACATTAAGAAAGAAACTGAATGGAATTAACAAAAGTTATTTACCCATATAAAAGGACCTACAAATTCGTAATTATTTTTTTTTCAGGATGCTTATTTTTTGTTGATCTCGAAAAAAAATATCATGATAGAAACACAAATTAAGTTTTTGGAAAAATGACACAAGGTTCAATAAAATTCTTAAAATTAAATTTTTTGTTGAAAAAAAAACTATTCTCTTCGCTCCACTGGAAATTGAACCTTTCAACTTTCGATCTCCGGTCAATTCGTCTAATAGAGTTGAGCGTAAAGTGCACGTTTTAAACAAATTTTGATCAAGTGCGAAGCACGAGACAAATGACAAGAATATTTGCCTTAAAGCCAAAGGAGCTTTAACGAAAGAGAATTAAGAATCACAAAATCACAGTTGTCGATGATTTAACCTGCAGGAGGAAGTACAGAGATTTCACGAAAATGTTAATAATTTAGTGCCAAACATATGAAGAAAGTTTTAGATAGTCTTGAATTAAAGGGGATTTCGTAATAAATATTTTAGTATCAGGCAGGATTAAAAAATTCCTTTTTATTATATTACTATATACTTATTATATTATTATATTTACCTACAAAGTTGCGCAGAACTAAGCTGAGGAGCGCAATACCAAAAATAATCTTCATTCTTTCTAAATAAACGAAATAGCGTTTTATAAATTTTAGTGTATAATTAATTAATATTATACAAAATGTCTCATTATATATCCGTTATCTTTATCGTAATCCGGAATTATTTCACATATTTCAAAGACAAATAAGAGGAATAAATATTACTTGCTGACATATTTATAATCCAAAAAATACCACTTATGAAAAAAACAATGTAATAAAAGTTGTAAAATAAAAAAAAGCTTCGTACTAATAGAAGTATATATTAATTGGTCTTAATCAAACAGCCTTATAAATTAGATTCTTGCTGTGGAAAATTTTAAGGAAAAAGCACAGTTTTAATCGAAGTGAGTAAATGTGCTACTAGATTGCAAAGAGTGTCTAAAATGAGCTCACATTACTTTCGCTTCTCACACAAGTAATTTATTATTTAAGTCTGATTACCTTTTGTTTTTAAAATGTAATATAAAATAAAAAAGGCGTAATTCCTTATTTCAATAACATTAAGAGAATAGTTGTTACAGGCAATAAGAAAAGCATTTATTAAGGATTGACTAATATTTTTAAGGTCCTCTAAAATAAAGTCTGAGCTAATAAACGTGATAGCGTGATAGAAGAAGACATTAGCAATTTTTATCTTCTAATTAACTTAATTTTTCAACTAATAGCATAGTAGTCTTTCAGGCATTTATAAATTTTGGTAAGATGTATGGATGTCATAGAAACTTTTAGAAATACTTACAAACTTGCAGCTAATCCCCATTCGAATTATTTTCCATAAAACTAATTTCTGATGAAAGGCTGTGTCCAACAGAAGAAAAGGCATTACCAAAATCCAGAGAAAAAGTAGATTTTTCTTTTCGGCTAACTCAAATCTATTTAGGACAGAGCGTTCCAGATATAAATTTTGTCAATGTATTTCCAGCTTTTATTATACTATTGTTTTTTAAAGTATTTCTTTATCTATAGTTTTCTTGACCCCCCCCCCCCCCCCCCTCCTTCTTTTTCGCATAACAAATGCTTGGTGGTAAAAATATAAACGAAGCCTCATATTATTCCTAATAATAATATCATTATAATAATAATTATTATTTATTATTATTTCCAAAGTAAAAATACCAAGCCACCTATTTTTCGATGGTCGAGCTTTTTTCACGGAAATGACTTTATTCGGTTCCCAAGGATAATTAAAAATACAATTTGAGCAGTAAATGTTAATTCTAAACTCGACACTCTTTCTATAAAGATTTTTTTACAATAACCGTAATTTTTTGAAAATATAAGCAATTTATTCAAACAAATAAGAATAATTAAAACTTCTCTATGTACTTTTTTATTTTTGAATTTCGAATATTAATATTCATTTTATAACGCATTAAATGAGAAAGAAAGAATGAGAACTTTCATCGAGTCGCAAGTTATTGCTTTTTTTCGCTCGGCACTTAGCGCGCGTGGCTCGTGTCGCGCGTGCCGTGGCACAGTGGGGTCAAGTGATGCGTCCGTAGATAAATTAAATTTCAGCCCAAACTATTCGCCCGATTTTGAATTTTTTTAATGAAAGCTTTTGAAATTTCTAGCAAAGTTGTCGAGGCATATTGTAAAAGAATTTGTTTAATTTTCTTTTTTATTTAACAATGAAAATTCATTTAACAAAAATTACTAAGATGCTATTTTGTATAAAATTATCGAATTTATGCGAAAGTACATAGAATTTGTAGGGAGACTTCTCTTAAATAATGGAATTTAAACAAATTTTATAAGCAAATACAAAAATTCGTCATTTTCAAATATATTTGTTTCATTTTTTCAACAGAAAGGACAATAACTATCTTTCTTATAGCTTTCTTGTGCGATTCTTTGATTTCAGATTTTAAATAAATTTCAGATATATTCAAAATACCTCTTGATATGATACTGGGTTATCAACAAATATTTTATATTTGTTTACACAAATTAATTGAAGAAATTGATTGTTTTTCTATTTTTCAACAAATCGATTTATTTTTTTTCGAAAAAATAAATTCCTCATGTCTTTCAAGCAACTTTCTATAGTTATTTTTTTATTATTACTAAAGAATTAGTAATTTTTGTTAAAAAATGTAATAAACAAATAAATAATTTTGCTCTGTTTTAGTAGATCATTTGGGCCCACTGTGCCACGGCACGCGCGACACGGGAGACGCACGCTGAGTGCCGAGTGAAAAAAAGATGAAAGTTTTCATGTTTCTCTTTTTTCACGTGCTGTGCTATGAAATAAAGATTGATATTCGATGATCAAAAATAAAAATTCAGATAGAAAAGTCATATTTGTTTTCATTTTTTTAAATATATTGTTTATATTTTCAGCAATCCGCATTGCAGAAACCCAATGGGCACAAAATTTGGCGACGTCTTTCAGACATCGTTACGACATTTTTACGACAACTTTACGACATCCGATGTCCATGTCGTTTCGGTGTCTTTGCGATATGGTAAAGACATCGTCGGTTCATACGACCTATTTAAAATATCGTAAAGGCACCGAAACGGCATGGACATAGGATGTCGTAAAGTTATCGTAAAGATGTCGTAACGATGTCGTAACGATGTCGCCAAACTTTGTGCTCACTGGGAAGATGTTATTAAATGTTATTATAACGTTTGTAAACCTTCAAATGTCACTAAATCGCTCAAATTGTATTTTTCATTCATCTTTAGGAACCGAAAGATGTAGGTTCCGCGAAATAGCTCGACCATCAAAAAGTAGGTGGCTCACTTGAAAGATTGTGACACATGTGCAACACATAAAAAAAAATTTCGACAACTAGATGACGATTTGTTTGCAAATATTTGATATACAATATACTACGTGTTCTTATTATAGGCCAAAGCGTAACCTTCCTCTGATAAAATAAGAAATACATAAAAATAACTTTCATTATTTTTAATTCTTTGCAAACAGCATAGTTGAGAATTTTAGAATTTTTAAATTAAGTCTAAATTAATTATTTTTAAATTAAGTCTAAATTAATTATTTTTAAATTTAGTCTAAATTAATTATTTTTAACGTGCCAATCCTAAAGCATACGCCATTTCATGTTTTTAGAATTAATAAACATTTAGAGGTATACAAATCTTTTGATGGTCGCTGAAATTGATTTAAGGTTTTATTACGAGTAAAGAATATTTTCAATAGCACGATATTCAATTAGGAACTTAATAATAGTAATAACACAGCCACACAAAATCTTTTTTCGAGTCTGGAGATCAGACTATGCTTACTATATACTTTTGGGTCCTTGAATCTGAATCCGAGGTCCAAAAACCCCCAGCGCTTCAGGGTTCTGACATAACCTAAAAAAACCTAATAAAATTTTATTTTTGAGTCTGGGGGTCAGACCATATTTATTATATGTTTTTGGGGCCGCTGAATCCGAATCCGTGATCCGAAAAAAACCCAGCACGCCAGAGTTCTGACATAACCTCAAAAAATTGCATAACATTTTTTTTTAATCTGAGGGTCAGACCATGTATACAATTTATTTATCTGATCATGTGTATTTACGCTAATGTGAAAACGTTGAAGCGTTAAAGAGCTTACATTATGATTTATTTTGAAGATTATATCAGAAACCTGACTTGCTGGATTTTGTTGACCTCGACTTCGGATTTAGCGACCCTGCATCATATAATAAAGATGGTCTGACCCCCAGATTAAAAAATTTTTTTAAAAATTTTTTGAGGTTATGTTGGAACCCTGGAACATTAGGGTTTTTTGGACTTTGGATTCGGATTCAGAGACCCTCAAAACATAATAATCGTGTTCTGACCTTTAAACCCAGAAAAAGATACTCAAAAAACTTTGTTTATGAGGTTTTTTTAGCTTACGTCAGAATCCTGACGTTCTGGGGGTTTTTCGACATCAGATTAAGATTCAGCGACCCTCAAAATATATAGTGAACTTGGTCTGACCTCCGGACTCTGAAAAAGATTTTTGATTTAAACAGGAGATATTTCAATTTGAAGTTTGGTCGGGTCTGCTGGACCCGAACGAAAGATTGCAAAGTCCCAGTACTACAGTACTAAATTAGCTATATATACATTAGTAAAAACAACCTAAATTTGTTAAATACTGCGAAGGCAAACCCCCCCCTCCCCTCCATTAAGATAAAAATGCAAATTAAAGATGTAGAATTTTTATTTTTCTTATAACCTCAACAAACTCACATTACTTTATGAGATTGAAACATACATTAAGATTTCATGTTAGGTTTGCAAACATTCTTGAGGTTTCACTTACTCTCTCAGTGCTGCATAATACATATTGGATTCTGGCTCTATTGGTTCGAAGAATCTAAAACTTGTGTCTTCCTCCGCCGTAATTGGAATTAACTCTTCCATGTTTTGTGTGCTTATTTTAATTCTTATGCAATTACCCTCTTCAATAATATGAGAGCCAGTGCAATGGATCAATGGGCACAAGGAAAATATAAGTGGATGGATCAATCCAATGATGTAACCCGATTTTACTTCTACTGGATACAATCCTCTTCTTGCAACGTTAGCTATACGTGAAATCCTGTTATCAGGAGTTTGGAAAAAATGAATATTTGGACGATAGGGAGCTTGATGAATTCTTTCACCGGGTCTGGCTAATTCTGAAGAAGAAATGATAATCGCTACAATGTCAACGATAAATATTCAGTGACAATTAAGTGGTTTTATGAAGCGATAGAACAAATAGAAAATTTCAAATAACTAACGCAGAAATATAAAAATTTGTTAGTAATTACTTTTTCATTTGACGCTTAGGCTTTCGTTTATTTGTGAAAACTGCTACTTAAATCAAAACAAATTAGATTTAGGCCAAAAATTTTGAAAAATATTCCTACAGTGTCTACTGAAAATAAGAAGTCAATTCCACCATTAACAGACCACCTCGCACTAGTGTATCCTATGGTTATTAGGATCACTGATTCAGAATCCAAAGACTGTTGACATCCATCACATCAGGTTCCCAGACATTTGAAAGTCAAACTATAAAAAAGCCTATAAAAAATAAAGAAAAGTAAATCTATAGGTTTTTGGGGTCGCTGAATATGAATCAGAGGTCCGTATCTTAAAGTCAACTCCGATAACTTTGAAAAGACATCTAGATTATCTTAAGGGATAAAAATATGCCCTCACGTAAATCGAGCGACCCCAAAACTTGTATATCTATTTTTCTGGATTTCTTTATCCAAATTCTTTTAGTTTGATCTTGAAATGACCTTGACACTGATAAGGTACAACTTAATGGATCTGAGATTCGGATTCAGCGACCTTAGAAATCTATGGATGTATTTTTATGGATTTTTTATTGCTTTTTTTCTAAAACAAAAAATCGTAGAACAAAAGATGTTCACCCAATAAATAAAAATAAGTTTATTATTTATTATTTTTATAGCACGCGCAGATTTTGTTATAATTGTAGAAAATAACAGTAATAATTAGCAAAATAGATTCATGAAAAAAAGACAAGGTGCAACAAAAAAAACTCTCTTCACCCCAAGAAAAGATTTACAATATTTGTATCTATTTAGTTTGTTATGAGATGCGTTTTTTATAAGAATGTATCTATTCCAGAAAAATGACCTTAAACAAAAGAGAATTCCAAATGATAAAAACATATTTTCAAGCGTTGTGACCTTTAATTTTGAAAGGTCTGTCTACAAATGTGGAGCAAATTTAGAGGCCGTATGCGAAGCATGAGAACCAAACAGATGCGTACCCTAGGCGCTCTCAATATTGCAAGAAATAAACAACAAATTTTACACAAATTTTTATGAATTTCTGCTGACAATATGATGAAAGTTTCAGATAGACTAATTGAATAAGATTCCGTGATACACTTAAACTCCGAAGATACGAGCTCCAAAGGTCAAACTCTACATAGATACGAGCTCCTTCAAAGGAACAGTCGGATTTTTTTCCGCGCTATCCCTCCCTATTTGAAAGTCGAGCACATCTTTAGAGTTCGAGTGTACAAAGATTGTTTAAATGATTCCGAATAATCTATATATTCGTTCTTATTAAAAAAAGCACACACAATTATAAATATTATGATATTTACCAACAAACTTCAGCAAAAATAAGCTCAGGAGCACCATACCAAAAATAATCTTCATTTTATCTTAAAAAAAGAAATGGCGTTTGGTAACTTTCAGTGTATGCTTACTAAATATTCTACAAAATGTCTTATTATATACCCGTTATCTGTTTCGTCATTTGGAATTACTGGCTTACATATTAATGTTCTAAAAAACTCTGCGTGTAAAAAAATATGTACTAAAAGTTGTGAAATCAAGAATAAAGCTGAATACAACTAGTAGTGTGGATTAATTCGTCTTAACCAAACAGCCTTGAAAATTAAAATCACACCGTTCATATTTGTACAGAAAATAGCTAGGTATCGTCACAGTGAGTATAATTTCTAACAGATGGTAAAGAGTATGTACCATTAGCCATAAATCTGAAGTATCACAAAGGTAGTGTATTTTTTTAATATTATTAGCGTCAGTTTTTAAGATTTAATTAAAAATAAACAAAGGCCACAATCCACAGATTTCGATAACCGAAAAAAGAATAGTTGGTACAAGTGATCAAGATAGCTTTTATTATTAACGGTCCATGAATTTGTTCAGGCACAGTAGACGATTTTCAAAATATTGCTCGCTGCATTTTGAAGGGGTTGCTTCATATGTTTAAGGGCCTGTCATACTGAACCATGAGCTGGGAAATAGGATACCGAGATAGAAAACTACGATAGGAATTTCTATCTTGTCATTTACAGTGATAGAACTTTTAATTTGTTTTTAAAGTCCACCCTTCTCAAAAATTAGTTTCTTTTCTTTATTCCCATTTGTTAAAGATTTATAGGAAAAGATGCAAAGATCATAGCAACTTTCAGAAATTGTTATCAATTTTCAGCTTGTATTTAACAGCAGCGTATGACCAAAGGAAATCCATTGCCAAAAGTCTGTGGTCTGACAACGTTAACTGACAATTTTTAAGATATTTTTTTTGTATTTTCCGGAACATTTTTTGTATGTAGTTAATATCTCGCAAACGAAACGGCAACTTTCTTTAAAAATGAATTTGCGAAACTTACGTTTTGGTATCTACGGCTTTGGCAGCTAAACGATTGTTCTTGGTCGTGTAAAATTTCTAAAATGTTAGTTAACAGGTTTAGACCGCGAAACCTTCAAATGTAATCAATGCATTCCCTTCCCTTTCGATATCCGAATTGAAATTCTGAGAATCCACTGGTTTCTTCAACCAACTTAGGCACTTATTTTTCTTAATATTTGTTTGAATGTTTTGGAGTATGCATTTCTTGTTTTAATTTCCGGATGAAGATAGTTGATCGCTGACAGATCAGGTTAATCATAAGATTGTGGCGTTTTGCGCATCAGGTTGTGGCCTGTCTTACGCATATTTAGGAGCTGTGATTCTCTTCCCGCGCCATTTGACATTACAGCGTCTTACGCATCAAGTTGTGGTCGGTCTTGCGCATTGCCTCTGGACCTGCAGCTTGTCTTGCGCGTTATTACACATTGTGCCGTCTGGCGCATTATGTTTTGGCTCGTCTTGCGCAGTCTTGCGTCCTTTAACACATAGCTAGCGCGAGCGCTGTCCCCCTTCATGCCAAATTTGAGGTAACTGAAATACGATTTGCTAGCAGATCGGTCTTAAACCGCGTCCCCCACAGTCTCGCATCCCAAAACACTTTGGATCAATCCCTTCCTTGCGCGAGATAAGATTCTGATATCAGAGTTAACCCAGCTTGTAGAGATCCAACCCTCATTGGGAGAGACTTGTTCAAATGACGACAACAGAACTGGAACTCCTTTCCAGACCTCTTTTTTGCACTCGTGCACGATGTGTCGACTTTAAATGACGTTGAGGAGCTATTCATCCTTTAGTCGTGCCTCCAGGAGGAAGCGCGGAAAGAGTTCAACAGCATCCAGATCACTGAACCAAAATACGCAAAAGCCTAGCCCGATCTTGAGTTTTGCTATGATCAGTGACTGGTCCTAGTGCACGACTACCTCAGGCGATATTCCACATGAAGATTATGAGTAAAGAACCGTCAATGGAGTCAGCAACCAAATGCCTCCAAAAATGATATTTGATGCCACATTCGACCAACACAGGCTGCGCCCCTATGTTCACAGATCTACCCCGAGCCTAAGCCAGCTTCCGTGCCTTCAAGAACTTCGCGACGATCACCGCCCTAAAAAATCCCTGCTTCGCTTGCTCAGAATCCCACTAACTTGGCCACTAGTCTGGGATCCAAAAGCACTTCAGCATCCATTTTAGATCCTGGTGAATCGATGATTGATTCTTGTGCAATAAAGACAATAAAATAGCGTGATAATGAAAAGCGATTTCTACAGTACATTTTTTATCATTTCACAATTTTTTTCTGATAGCATACAGAAATAGCTGAGAAAAATAGAATTTTTGTTGTTGAATTTTTTTCAAGTAGACTATTAGTTTAGTTTTGCCAAATTCGAAAAAAATACAAAGTTTGCACGTCAACGTGAACGAGTGTTAGTAAGAGCATTGAACGCACAGGAAGAGAGGAAGGAGGCTTGGAAGCTGCAGGTTTTAAATATAAACTATCACAAGAGGACGTTTCTCTGAGTGAATTTTATGAAGAACCTTCTCCGAGTAGATCAATCCCACCATGTACAATATGCACACTATACCTCCATCTAACTGAGTAGATAATGCTGATCAAAAATTATTCCTCGTTGAAATAATTTAGTGGCCCTGAAAAAGACCGATTGAAATAAATATTAGTTCAACTTATTAACGTGTCAACTCGTCTATCGCCATAACCGCGAATTTTTATGAGCTGCTACAACAATTCGCTCATGTTGCAATCGTCATCATTTTCTTCTGATTCCTGATGTTTTTTATAATTCACACTTTGAAGGATGCCAAGATCGCTAGGGTATTCAGCAACGACTACATTGACATTCACATTTGTGAACTCTTCGAAAATAACATTTGTGCAGTCGATTTGTTCCTTTCCTCTCTTCCAAAACGTTGATAATTCTTCTAACGACTCTTTTTCGGTCATGGAACTGAATGTTTTTTTTAATCCCCTAATCTATTGGCTGTAGCTTGGATATTGTACTCGTACTTGCTGGTAACTAAACAACCTTTAGAGCTTGCAGGGTTTGGATCAATATTTTTGGAAGAACTGAACAGTTGTCTATAAACAGCAAGACTTTTCGTTGCTGACGATGAAATTTTCTATCCATTCTCTGAAGCCAGTTTTCGAATATGGAAGTTGTCATCCAGGATTTTTTGTTGTTCTCATAATTTACTGGTAGTGACTTTACGCCTTTAAAACAATGTGGTTTTTTACTTTTTCCCACAACTAGTAACTTCTTTTTTTCTGTGCCACACATCTTAGCAGCAACCATCACAGTGATGCGTTCCTTACTCTTCTTTCCACCGTGACCATCTTTATTTTTAAAGGCTAGAGTTCTGTCAGGTTAGCTTCCAAAGAACAAGCTAAATTCGTGAAAATTAAAGATATCTGCCTCCAAATATTTTTGTTACATTACATTTCTATTTCTGAGTTCATCCAGCCACCCAACACTAGCCTTGAAATGATCTTGTTCTAGCTTTAGAGCAAAATCTTCAGCCTTTTCTCTGATTATTGAACCTGTAACAATGTTTTAGATTTTTTAGCATGACGTTTTTTACATTAAATTTTGGTTTCGTTTTTGTATCAGCAATATTTCAATAATGGATTATTAAAATTTTTTTAAAGATAAGTTACAAACTGTACTTACCTGAAATTAAAATATCATTGTCCCGATGACTTTTCAACTATTCAACCATGGTTTTTCTACACCCGGAAAAGGTGAGAGCTTCATGCATGTACGATCTGGTTGGAACGAAGAGTCTTCGAAAGCAGAGAAAATTTTCTCTTTATTTTTAACAATAGTTATTAATGTGTTTGCTAATATTAAAAGGTGGCCGCAATGTCTTTCTTTTCTTTGCACCATTCTCAACTTCACGAATCTTTTTTATTTTCTCACTTAAAGTTAAAGTTTTATCATTCTTTCTCTCAATATTTTACGCAAAATTGTCAACTTTGGAATTCTGACGCTATCTTAGAGACGAAGTACAAAGTTTTCCCACCTTTCAAAAATCCTCCAAATATGATTAACATAATAATCAGGAAAGATCGAGAAATTACTCGAAAATTTATTGTATTTAATCCTTTTTTCAGAACAATTAGACATTCTTTGAATCTGCACATTGTTGTCGAATCAAGCCTAAAGCGACCAGAACTAAGGTATACGTTGTCTATAAATTCAGGTATGCATCTTCTTTGAGTTTCGCAAATGAAATCTGTTGTACTTCGAATTATCGAAACTATAAACTTTCTCGGGACTTCAAATTTTATTTGAATCAACTAAAACTTTGAATTATCAAAATTCAAATTGTAGAATATTTTTAACATTGAAAGGAAACGAGTTTTGGCAGGGACCAACAAAAAACTTCGGATTATCGAAAATTCGAATGATAGAAGTTTCACTGTACAGGGATATTTTTTACTAAGAAATGGCCCCGAAAATTTTACTTTCGGGGTTTTTCTTTATAATACTTCTTTTTATTGTAGGCCCAACCATAGCCTAAATTGTACAAAATAAAAAGTATCTCAAGACAACGTTAATTCATTTAAGCTCTTTTCAAACAGGGCATGAAAAGAAACTTCAAAATATTAATTCACAAAAGAGCGTGATTTTAGTTCTACAAGTTTTACGTGATATAAACTCTCGGACTGTGTGATCTAAGAGCATAGAATTCGAGACCTGAGAGCAAAGGGGCTTGGGCTCATGTCACGCTTTCGGGCATTAGCCTATGCTAAGCTAACTTAATAACCTAACCTATGCTTTAAAATCAAGGTTTCCGAGATCTCAGTTCTCGCGCAAAAGCGTAATAAAATCAAAAAGCAGTACCGTGAATAATTTTTCCTAAACTAATTATTCAGGAACTAATATTTCTTCAATATGACGAAGATTCCCTTCTATAAAAAAAGTCCCAACTAAAGATGTACCATTTTTATTCTTTCTACAACCTCAAAAAAACTCACATTATTTTACAAATTTAAAACATAGATTACCAATTTATTATACGTACGCAACATTTTATGGGCGTTTACCTACTCCCAAAGTTCGGCATAAAACTTATCAGAGTCTGGGTGGAAGGGCCGATAGAATTTGAAACTTTTGTTTTCCTCAGCCGTTATTGGAATTAGCTCTTCCATGTATTGTATGCTAATTTTAACCCTTATGCAATTATTCTCTTTGGTAATATTGAAATCAGTGCAATCCATCAATGGACATAAAGGTGAAGAATCACCTGGATAGATCAATCCAATGATATATCCCGATTTTACTCCTACCCAATATAATCCTCTCCATGCGTAAGGAGCTATACGTACGGTTCTGTTATCAGGAGTTTGGAAAAAATGAACATTTGGTCGATAGGGAGCCGGATAAATTGGAACACCATTTCTGGATAATTCTGAAAGAAGAAAAAGAACCGTAATTAAATTACGTAACAGCTCAAGGGGGTAGGGTTTTCAGACAATTTGTTAAGATTTGTTACGGCAGGGGTGAGGGGGTTCTTCACTCATGTGCGTCATTTTTGCGAATTCACAATAACTTTCTCCTAAAGATCTTCTTTTTAGTTATAAATTTTATCATTTAGCTAAAAATTTAAGAATTTTTCTTTAAGGTCATTCCTTTGGTTGCAAATTCAACTGTTTTGCAAACAATGCATCTTATTGAGTTAAAAATTTAACTCTTTTCGTAGAACATTAACCTTTTGTTAAAAATTCGTATTTTGCCGCTGATAAGTGGACTGACATCTGTTTTGGATGAAAACTATTTTTTCTGAAAATTTATCTTTTTTATTTAAAAGTTCATATTTTTCGAAGAAATATTGCATCTTTTTTGGATATAACTGCAACTGTTTTTTAAAAATTTAACTCCTACCTTGAAAATGTACTGTTTGTTAAAAATTCGTATTTTTGTGTTGAAAAGTCAATCCAAATCTTTTTCGATCAAAATCTACTCGATGTTTGAAAATTTTTCTTTTGATTTAAAAATTAATCTGTTTTAGTAGAATTTTCATTACTCTTGGACAAAAATAAAACTGTTTGGTTGGAAATTTAACAATCTTGTTAAAAAGTCATGCATTTTTACCAAAAATTCAAATATACAACAGAAAGTTAACTTATTGTTTTAAATTCATATTTGGGCGTTGAACAATTAACTGGAATTCTCTTTGAATGAAAATTTTATAATTTTTTTCAGGTTTTTTTATTCATCTGTTTTAGAAGAAATTTCATCTTTCTTGAATAAAAATGCAACTTTCCGTTTGAAAATTGGATAATTTTGTTAAAAAGCCATTTTTTTTGGTTACAAATTCTCCTGTTCTGTTGAAAATGTTAATATTGTATAGAAAATTTTATTTTTATTTCAATTTAATATTTTTTTAATAAAAAAACTTTTATCATTTTTCAGAGAAATTTTATCTTTCTTGGATAAAAATGCAATTTTATAGTTGAACCTTCTACTGATTTGTTGGAAATTTAACTATTTCGTAGAAAATTTACTTTTTGTTCACAATTAATATTTTTATGTTGAAAAGTTTGTCGTTTTTTATCAAAAATTGATCTGTTTTAGTGTAAATTTCATCTTTCTTGGTAAAAAGTGTACCTAATTATATGTTAGAGAATTGAAATATTTTGTAAGAAATAAATATTTTTGGGTGAAAAAAGTCGTTTTGGATTGAAAACTCAAATTTTTTCATAGAAACTTATTCTTTATTACCAAATTCATATTTCGATTCAGGAAACTTACCAGGAATCTTTTTTTAGTGAAAAAATCAACTATTTTTGGAAAACTTGTTTGTTTAAAAAAAAATAAAATTGCATATTTTGGATGTAAAATTGTATATTTTTCATAGAAACTTATTTCTTGTTTTAAAATTCATATTTTAATCGTAAAAAGTCAAATGAAATCTTTTGTGACAAAAAATGAAACTCTTTTTCTTTTGTTAAAAATTATTCTTTTTGATTTAAAAATTCATCATATTTAGTGTAAATGAAATTTTTTCAGGTAAGTGCAACTTTTTGGATAAAAAATATTATTCTTTGCTTGATTATTTCACTATTTTGTTTAAAAGACTTGGTTAAATTACTTTTCTAAGAAATATTTTTTTTAAGATTTATATTTTTAGTTGAAAGTTCATCTCTTTGGTTGAAAGTTGAACAATTGTGTAGGAAATTTATTAGTCTAAAATGAATTCGTCTACTGAAAATGTAATTAGTTGCAAATTTGTTCAAGATTCACCTTTTTTTCTTAAAAATTCTTCTTTTTTCTAAAAAAATAATTTTCTTAGTTTAAAATGTCACGTTTGTTAGGTAAAAATGCACCAGTATCGTGGATAATTAATTTTTAATAAATTCTCCTTTTTGTTATTCAATTTTTGCAGGGAAAATTCATCTTTTGGATTTAAGGTTTAACAAAATAGAAAAACTTTCATTTCTTTCATGAGTGAAATATCTTTATTTTTTGAAAATTCTTCATTTTGGTTTAAATTTTTTATAAATTTTATGTTTTTGTAATTAAAATATAAGGTATGACACATTTTCTTTAGGTGTTTTGTCTTTTTAGGTTAACAATTCAACTAGTATGATAAAAATTTAGTTATTTTGTTGTAATTAAAAATTTTCTTTGCTAGTATTTAATTCTTAATGATCAATGATTTTGAAAATGTTCTTGGATATATCAAGGAGTAGGATATACCAAATAATAATAATAACAATAATATAAAAATTGTCCTCTTCTGATAAATAAAAATTTTTAAAAGAAAATATTTGCCTTTTCCAATTAAAAAAAAATTGCAACCAAAATTTCGCTTCATTGAAGTCGCTAAAAATCTTAAAACAAACAAGCGTTTTCCTTAAAATTAGTATAAACATTGCTTCGCAAATTTCCTCCCTTTCTTTCAAATTAGAATAATGGAATTCAAACATTTTTACAAATGTTTAAAAATTAATTTTGCTTGCATGAATCAATTGATAGTAATTATTTTATGGTTAAAAATGGTTTCTAAGGTATCAACACCAACAGTTTAATTTGTTTATATCCTGAGTATGTCGGATTCAAAAACTCCAATTTCTAATCTAGTCGGCACAAAGTTTAGCGAATTTTTTACGACATCGTTACGACATTTTTACGACAACTTTACGACGTCCTATGTCCATGTCGTTTCGGTGTCATTACGATATCTTAAATAAGTCGTATGATCTGACGATGTCTTTACAATATCGCAAAGACACCGAAACGACATGGACACAGGATGTCGTAAAGTTGTCGTAAAGATGTCGTGACGATGTCCTAAAGACGTCGCCAAATTTTGTGCCCACTGGAAATACTAATATATGTAAATTGTTTAATTTTATGCATATTCAGAAACAGGTTGAAAAATTCTTCATTGTTTAATTTTTAAAACTCGAACTATTACTTGGTTTTAATGGTAATTAATTAATTTTACGAAAAATCAAAGAAAATCCCAGAAGAGAAAATTTTTTAGATAAAACCCTATTTTTTTATTGATGAAGTTATCTTGTTTATTTTTTAAAGCAAATTGCAAGAAGAGTGGAACTTACAATATTTTCTTAAAATTTATAAAATGATAGACATTATCATATTTACCAACAAAATTCAGCAAAACTAAACTCAGGATCACAACACCAAAAATTATCTTCATTTTCTCCTGATAAATGAAATGACGCTTTGTAAATTTCAGTGTATGATTAATTCACAACCTTACTGAATCTTACTTGCTGACAATTATATAAAAAAAATAGCTTGAAATAATTAAAGAGTCTTATAAATTAGAAACATACTGTTGATATTACTGAGAAAAATACGTGGGTTTGGTTGGTATGAGTAGAATTGATGACAGATCATAAAGAGTATTGACGATAAGCCAAGAATTTAACATCTCACACAGGTCATGTATTATTTAAATATCATTAGCGTCTGTTTTTAAGATTAAATCGAGAATAAACAAAAGGCTCATTTCTTGCATTTTAATAAAAAAAAAACATTTGTTACAAGTGATCGAAAAAGATTTTCATTTACCTATGATGAATCAATCTGAGCGCCTGAGAGGATTTTCATACATGTATTCGCCGTATTTTTAATGAATTGTTAAATATTTTTAAGGGCCGCTAAAATTGGGCCCGACCTATAAAAGGGAATATCGAGATAAAAGAAAATAGAAGTTTATTTTGTTCTTTATGGAATCTTCCTAACATCCTCTGAAATACCATGTACCAAATGGTACATTTTGCCCAAGAAAATAATCTAACACAAGTTTTCGAAAAAAAATTGCAATCAATATTGTTGATGCGTTCTGTTTCTGAAACTATTCATTAGGACCTTTGTTTGTGATTTTACAAAATATGAATCACCTTCTAAATACTAAAATTATTAAACATTTCTTTGTTTATTTATTCTCTGTATTGCCAATATTTTCGACAATATTTTTCAAAGACACCCAAAACATGTGTGCTTCTTTCGGAGGTATCCCTGTAGCACTGGTGTTCAGGCACTTAACGCGTAGTCTCTTCTTATAGGAGAAATAAATTCAGGGCTTACTATAATTATTTATACTTATATAACTAAAAATACTATTAACAAATCGAGATTGTTCGAGAATTGGACATTTACGTTTTGGAAGTACTTCGAAATCTTTTAGAATATTCCACTAAGGATATTTCTTCAAAATAAAAGATCATTAAACAGTTATCAGGAATTTAAAGAAAATTTTTTCATTTTCTTGAAACCTTTTGTAATTTAAGTTAATAATAAAACATCTTTATTAAATCTTCATTGAAAAATTAATACATTTTTATCAAATCCTAATAAATCTTTATTAGGTTCGTAAAAAAAGGATATGTGCATGTCGATTAGATATAACATGAGAAGCCAAAGGGCGAGGTACAGCTATAAGCTGCTCCTTTTTTCAAATTCTGTAACAATCTTCATTAAAAAAAAAATGGTCACAAGTTTTAAATTAACTTAAAATTTTTCGCATACTTTTAAATATTTGTTACCCAGTGGGCACACAGTTTGGCGACGTCTTTACGATTTTGTTAACGACATCGTTACGACTACTTTACGACATTCTATGTCCATATCGTAAAGGTGTCTTTAAGATATCGTAAATAAGTCGCATGATCTGACGATGTCTTAACGATTTGGCAAAGACACCGAAACGACATGGACATAGGATGTCGTAAATTTGTCGTAAGGATGTCGCAACGATGTCATAAAAACGTCGCCAAATTTTGTGCCCAATGGGTAGGCATTATAGCATTTTTTTGTAATTTTATATTTCTCTTTCAATTTTATTTATTTATTTCGTTGAAAAATGTTCTGAATCTTCTTACGGTTTTACTTATTTTTTAGTACTTTCAAAAGTACTGCAACTTCTACAAATGAAAAAGATGTTAATCCAAAATTGTTTTAAATTCTTTCATATTATTTTTCTAAATATTTTGAAATCTTCAAAATTTCACCTCAAAAAGCTTTCTTCTATTACATTATAGTTTTGGAAAACTGTAAATAATTTATATTTTCCGTAAATTATTCTTTAAAAAACATAATTTGATTCAGCTAACAAATTATTTCAAAAACTTAGTTCCTATGTTGTGATTTCTTTTTTGGAATAATTTTAGTTCAATTTTTTAAACTTGGAAATTTGAAAATATAGTAAGATATCATTTTGTTTCAATCTACAGTCCAAAGATGTTGTATTGGATTATATTAAATAATAAACAGTATTTAAAGTTAATGAAAACAATAAAATAATGTTTTAAAAAAATAAACACCATAAAAACAAAAAGATATACCTATAAACTTTATATATGTAACACAGTTTCCACAACACTTCCATCATGTATCCTAAAAAATTTTATCACCTTTCCTAAAATATTTAATTTTAAAAATATTTGGAATAGCAGTCATATTTAAATTATTGAGATAATAATTAATTTTTCGATGGCTCTTTTAGTTAATTTATATGAGTGGAAAAATGTTTTCTTTGTAGTAGGTTGGAAGACGTCAGAATTCTTTATCAAATGGACCTAGAATGACGTAATCTATAATTTTTTAAGCAGATATTTTGAAAATAGGTATAGGTCCAACAGTTGAATGGATGTTAATTTTGAAATAAAGGTGTAAGGTAAATTTTAATATTTTTTTCTAACTGAGAAAAAATATTATTTTGTGAAATATCGCACACAAGTAATCATCAAGTTTCTATGAAAATTACTTAAAATATATTTATTAAATATTTAATATTATGTTCCTGCTAGTGAGTTGTACCATGCTGGCAAAAAATTTTGCAACGATGCTGATGAGTCAGGGGTTAAAATATAAATTAAGTCACCGATGGTCTTTATTCGAACAGGATTTCGTAATAATTATTTTATTTTATTATTAAGCAACAAATTTCATTTCAAATTTCCTTATTATTCCTAAATGAAAAATACGACGAAAAACTCTGATAATTGCTGAAAGCTTTTTGCAAAAGATTTGATTTCAAATGGGCGGCATCATGAAATAAACAGACTACAATTAGATGATTATTTGTTTGTAAATATTAGATATAAAATTTTATACTCGTTTTTATTTCTGACCGAACAATAGCCTTCTTTTGAAATAAGGACAAATCTGTAAAAATAACTTTGATTATTTAATTTTTCTTTTAAACAATATAGTTAATAATCGTTTAGCTCCCAAAGCTTCGATTAGGCCCAAATTAATTATTTTTAAACCTTTCAATTATAAATTATATGATTTTTAATGTTTTTAGAATTAACAAACCTTGAATGTATAGAAATCTGTTGAAGGTTGCTGACATTTGTTTAATGTGACATTTGAGTAAAGAATATTTTTAATAAGATGAGATTTAATTAAGAACTTAATATCACACCTAAATAAAAATTATTTTACATAAACATATATATTTAAAACTCTCATCGCTCTTTTAAGATTTTTCTTGGACATAAAATTTAAAATATTCTGTCTATTCCATATGGACATATCTGCAATTTGATAAAGATTAGTTTTTAAATTTTGGATTTACATTGCGATATCCCTTCCTCAAAGCAAAAAAAAAAAAGAAGACAGAAAAAGTAACTTATATTTGTGAAATACCTCGAAGATTATTTTCATTACCAACCCCCTCCATACAAAAAAATGAAAATTAAATATGTGGAATTTTTATTCATCTTACAAGATTCATAAACTCACATTATTTTACAATTTTGAAATATAAATTAACATTTTACGTTAGGGACGCAAAATACTTTCACTCACTAAGTTCTGCATTAAAAATATCGCATCCTTCATCGGGGGGGTTAAAAAAATTGATAATTCTGTTTTCCGCCGCCGTTATTGGAATTAACTCATCCATGTTGTGTGTGCTTATTTTTACCCTTATCCAAGTTTCCTCTTCAGTAATATTGGATTGAGTGCGATAAATGAATGGACACAAGAAAAATGTTTGTGGTTGAATCAATCCAATGATATACCCTGATTTCACTCCTACCCAATATATTCTTCCCCATGCAGCGTGAGATATACGTACAATTCTGTTATCACGACTTTGGAAAAAATGAACATTTGGTCTATAGGGAGCCGGGTGAATTGGAGAAGCATCTCTGGCTAATTCTGAAAAAAGAGAACACAATTCCAACAATGTCAAGAATGAAGATTTAATCAAAATTAAGCAGTTTTCTGAAGCAGTAAAAGTAATAAAAAATATCACAAAAATAAAACAGTTTATACCAAATAATAATACTAATAATAATCAATTTTCCTCCGCCTTATGGGTAGAAATGTGACCATCCACGAAGAAAGGAACCTTAGGGTTAGCAGCATGATCCAACAAAGCATGGTCCTGCCAGACGCAAGTAAAAAAAAAGTTAACTAATCATATTCGGCAACCTAGGGCACCCGACTTTTCTGACATCATGGATCGAGTGCAGCAGTGTGCTTCCCCTTCCATTCGCGCCAATGCAGTGTGTACGGTGGGGGGCGTCAGTTCACTCCAAGTCAATCCAAGTCGAACGTATTTAAGCATCGAATTGGCAGGACCATGGTTTCTTGGATCATGGGTTAGCAGAAAGATTTTTCAGTAGAAACGATTGAAGAGACCATGATCTAAAAATACACGGTCTAGCCACACGCAACTAAAAAAAAAGTTAACCAATAAGGAGCAACTCCACCATTTTTAACCATATTGGATAAGTGAGCGCGCGAGAATGAAGTATATTTGAAAGGAAGTAAATACAATGAGCGAAGATTGTAAGTAAAAGATAAAGAAATTATATAGTTTATAAATAAATTAAATTAGTTTGAAAATAGTGAAATTTTAGAGATGCGTGATCTAAAGTATAAACAAATATATAACATCTAACTTGTAATATAGAAGAAATACTTAGATACATGGATAACATAACCTCTCAAGGCATCTGAGGAATTTTACCTTTTAACGCGAATGAAAGGAAGTATCATCCACCTAAGGAGAAAAAAGAATATTGTTTTCCGGTTGAAAGCAGAAATAAATAAATGCAAAGTATCGATATCATATCCTATATTATGATAATATCCGTTTTTATATTTCGTATATACAGAAGCACTAAATGAGAACAAAAGAACCCTCTCAGGGTACACAAAGTTACATGTACAGATCTTATATTCACTTGAAATAATGATTTCAATAGTATTTTCACTAGAAACACCATTAGAATTTTCACACAGTTAATCTTAACACGACGCACTTTTACAAACGGACAGCATCAGCAGTGTCCGCTTCTTGCACCTTATTTGAATATTGAGAACTTTCACAGGTATCGACATTGATTTAAAATGTAGCCATAATTCATAATTTCAAATCTTTTGAGTCAAGACCGAGATGCTAACGGTTGCTATGGTAAGCAAGATGGTTAAAAGTGGTGGAGTGCGAATGAGGAAGAAATTCGGGGAGCTGATGGCTAGGTCGTGGATTTTTAGATCATGGAACAGACGGTCGAAGTGAAGCACTCAGAGAGTGGGGGACAGGCTCGGGAATTCAGCCCCTCCACTTACAACGGCAACTTCTAGCTCCGCGTTCAGCGAGTCAGGCGAGCTCTTGAGTCACGCGGACACAGAATAGAAAGATGGGTAGAAAGTGGTGGGGCTGGATTTCTCGGGCCGACCGCATGCTTCGAAATTTGATTTACGCCTGACTTTGCAGATTGGTAACAATTCCAATTTTCCTGGTGGAAATTTAAATCTTTTTAATATGAAAGAGCGATTCAAAAACTATGGATGACATAAAAAAATGAAAATCGATTTTCTAACCCTAAGGTTCCTTTTTTCGTGGACTGTCACAAATGTTTAAAGAAAAAAATTTGCGTCTTCTAATTAGAAAAGGAAGAAAAGAACGTCTTATTTAAGTCGCTTAAAATCCTAAAACAAATAAATTATTTATAATGGTCAAACTATGCAAAATGGAAAAAATGGTGTACGCAATAAGGATTTATACATTTTCTATTGACGTAAATCTTGTCGATACGGCGTTCGTTAAATTCTTCTACCAGGTTTAGCTAATTATGAAAGAGGATAAGACAATCGCAACGTTGTTAAAGATAAAGATTTATTTACAATAAAACAAAATTCTCAAGCCATAGAATAAATACGAAATCCGAAATAACTTACGCAGGATATACTAAATAGAATAAAAATAATATGAAAATTCGTCTTCGTCCGATAAATAAAAAATTTTAAACAAAAAAAAATTGGCCTTCAATTAAGAAAAAAAAAAGAAAGTCGAAATTTCCTTTCTATTCAAATGGCTAAAAAGCCTGAAACAAAAAGAGTTCTCTCAATTATAACAACGATTGATACAGAAATTTCTTCCCTTTCGTTTATAATCAGAATTTCTTAATTTTAATATTTATAAATCCTTGATTACCATGAAAAAAATAGGCACCAAAAACAAAAATCTATAAATTTGTTTATGTTTTCGATAAACGTAATTCACTGAAAAACAGCTAAAAATTTTTAACAATTTTTAAATAAAACGCGTGATTTTTGCTCTAATCGTACAAATAACATTAATAATTAAAAAATGTAATTTCTGGATAAACAGCAGAAGCTACACAAAAAATGAATGAACAAAGTAGTTCTTTAACAAAATAACTACAAATTTATTCTTTATAATTTCGATCGCACACGCAATTTTTTTAATAACAAACATAATAAAATTAAAAAGTTATATTCCTGAAAAAAATTAATACAAGTTACGAAAAAAAAATTAACAATAGTTCAAGATAGAAGAAAAAGACGTGCAAACTTGTTATTATTAAAACAGGAGGAGCTTTAGAAAAAAGAATTCACAATGAAAAAATGATAGTTGTCGATGCTTTGAACTTTAATACTGAAGTGCCTGTGCAGAAATTTTTACGAAAAATCTTGCTCGAAACAGGTAATCCATTTTTTTAAAATGATATTGAGTTTGTGAAAAAAATATAAAGAAAGTTTCAGACAGTTTTTAAGTTATGTTTTAGAGATACTCTTCGAGATTTTTCAGAAAAAAAATCTATTTTGTGTATTTCACCATATATTTTATTTAATTTTTTTATAGAGGTACTTCGATACTTTGATCATCAAAATCAGTTTCTTTGTTTTCGACCAATCTGTGATGTTGTAGGCCTTGAGGGAATGTTTTGCGCTGAACGCAATACACGTATGAAACTCCACACCAGATTTTTTTTTAATTACCAAATACGTCCATGACGAATTTAGGTAAAATGTGTGTTAAGGTAGAAAATATAAGTTTTTTTTTTAAACTAGAGGTGTATCTCAAAAACATAACCACAAAAAAATGTTTCAAAATTGTTGGGTTATCCTTTGTAGAAATGTTACGTCTATTTATTTCTGCCATAGCTTGTATCATTTGTACAAAAATTTGATTTTTTTATTTTCAATGTTGTTTTTTACAAATAAAAAACTGCACATCACATCAAAATATATTTGTTAGAAATTTGTAGCTCACTTTTGAATGAACAAGTTTTGCCTCATTATAATTTTTTTCGTAGCTTGTGTCGTTAGTTTAAAAGTTTAAGTTTTTTATTTTTAATGTTATTTTATACGAATAAAAACAAAGCTATGCGTCCCATCATAAACAGATTCATAACGAATTTGCCGAATTGTATAGATACTTTGTGTGTAACACGTACATTCAAGCCATACGAGCTTTAACAAAAGAGAATTCACAATCATCAAATTACAGTTTTCGATAATTTTCGTAATACCGATTTTATTTGATGATCTGGCACGATTAAAAAATTCGTCGTAGTGAAAAGACGTTATTTTCTTCAATAATATAAACTATTTTCCAGATTATTGACCCGATTTACAACTGAAAGTAAATTCACTGTAACTAAAAAAGCACATAAAATTGTAGGTATTATTATATTTACCAACAAAATTGGGCAAAACTAAGCTGAGAAGCACGGCACCAAAAATAATCTTCATTTCCTCTTAATAAACGAAATAAGGTTTGGCAACTAACACTGTATAATTAACTAATATTCACAAAATGCCTTATTATGTACCCGTTATATTCTTACTAATGAAGAATTATTTTGTATCTCTGAAAAAGGAATTAGAGGACTAAAAATACTGCGTATGAAAAAAACAATGTAATAAAAGATTTGAAATCAAAAAATATAGCCGACTACGAATAAAAGTATTTATCAATTAGTCTTAGTCTCCTATATAAATACCTTATAAATATAAACCTTAGCCTTATAAATTACCGTCTTACTGTTGATATTTCTAAGGAAAATATATTCGTTTCGTCATTATAAATAGAAGCGAAAACAGATTAAAAATAATATCCTTGGTAAAATTTTCATTGGTAAACTTCGGTAAAATGAACTGATTAGAATTGTAAAAAAGTTTAACATTATCAATAGTGAGGTTATAAAAGTAAAAAATCAATTTTAGTTACCCCTATGATATTTAATATTCTATTAAAAAGATTTTTGTATAACAAAAGACTTCATATTAAACAAAATGCATCAGAACTATAGACAATTATGATATAAAATGTGGAATTAAAAATAAAAGACAGAACTTGTGTTCTGCTCCATTTTTGTGTTTGAAATAAAGAAAGTGAAATAGAAAGCCATGGGGTGAGAGGATAAAGAATTAGCAGCGTAACAATTAATTCGTTATGAAGGTTTCATAAGAATACCTAGTTGATACAAGTCGGGGGTGTGTGGTTGTCCCGACTTGATCTAAAGTTGAGAGAATCTAATGTTGAAGAGAGAGCTGGTCTTCTGGGGCGCGGAGAGCCGTTCGTGCCCTCCTGGGCAGAGGCTGCTTTACCGCGGCTTAAGCTTTCCGGGGCTGGATCTCTCCTCGTACGGGCAACGTCTCGTTGTTCGTCCGCAGGAAGGCGTCCAGCTGGGCCATGGACTGTGCCGGGTTTCTTCGGCCGGGCGAAGGCGCTTGCGGGGTGAAGGGGTACGAGGCTTTGGAGTGATCCAGGAGGCCCGAAGAAGAGGCGGAAGAGGTGCAGGGCCGGACGAAGTGGACCTTCAGGGAATCGGAAAGAAGAACTACCGATCGAACGATAGCCTCGGGAGTTCCGTTAGAGACGGAGGAGGAGGAAGGGCGTAGGTCCTCTACGGATTTCTGGGTTTGGCAGACATACGTCTGGCGAGGAGGAGCAAGGTGGTGGGAAAGTGTAGAATAGGTGGTGAGTGGGTGGGGCTGCGGCGAGCGTACCGACCCAGAAGTAAAAAGGTGGCGAGGCGGGGCTGCTGAGAGCGTACCGAACTGTGGAAGGAAGAAAGATAGCGGGAGGGGCTGCAAGGAGCTTACCGACCCTAGAGAAAGAGAAATAAAGATTTCGGGCGGGGCTGCGAGAAAGCTTACCGAACCTAGAGAAAATAAAGAGTGCGGGCGGGGCTGCAAGGAGCGTACCGACCCTAGAGAAGAGAGAGAGAGACAGAGACAGAGTGAGTGGAGAGAGTAAAGGAGAGAGAAGGAGAGAGGAGTGCGAGAGCAAGGTATTTTTCTCAAAAGAGAAAGGACAACAACCTGGAATTTTGTTTGGAATCGAAAGCACTTTATTCTCAAAAAGTGGCTTACAAAAGTTAGCCGAAAGCGACCAGGAGACTGAGGTTACCCAGCTGGAAGCCCGAATAGAAGTGCGTGCTTTTGCTTGCACGCACCCGCTTTTATGTCCGATGGCCGAGAGGCGGGCCGGCCGGCGATTGGCGCGGTCCTCTCGGCCACTCGCGTCGCTAATAGAGGGGCGCGTCGGCTGCCGGGTCCATCCCTTCTACTCGCCATGGTGAGCGTGCACTTGAACTGTGCAGCGACAATATGGCGCGTCGGGCGAAGTCGCCCGAGCTTCGTGTGAGGCAAAATACAAAAAAAAGAGAATGCAAAAGTACAAAAATAGCGAAAAATACAATTACTAACAGGTCAAGTTTTATAAAATCGGGAAAATATAAAGCATAAAATAAGAATAATTGGCGAAAGAGAAAAAAAAACAAGCATAGCCCTTAAAAGATTACAAACGGTAAAAATTAAAATAGAGAATCTAAATTTAAAAGGAACACATTTATAAAACAAACCTAAAATTAAGAGAACTTGATATCGTAAAAAAAAAGTATATACATGAAACTTTAAATTAAAAGAAACACGAGATCGAAAAGAAAAAATACATTTGTAAGGAAAACTTAAAAGTAAAACAACTTATAAAATGACTCTTATACAATCAACCGTAATTAAATTAAACTATTAAAACATTAATACGAAATATCATAATGAAACAAAAATCTGTGCTTTCTAACCCCGGTATTTAAAATAAAAAGGAAATTTTAAAACACACAAGTATTATTATTCCAGGCCAATTGCTTCAGAGTGGTTCTCAACTATGTGGCCATAACATAGTGAAACTAAAATACAATTGATAATTGTACAATTTCTTACTAACTCAATTAAAAAGAATAGGAGTCGAAACATTAGAAATTAAATGAAACAATCTATAATAATTTTATATGAAGGATGTTAATGTGCAAGATCAGTTACTACATTGAGAAATTTTTCCTTATTGTTGTTTATAAAGAACATTTGAACTAAAAATTTTTTTAATTTGTTAGAATTATGGTGTAGAAATTTTTGTAAACTTTGTTTAAATTTATCATGATGTTTTTCAATTCCAGTACAAAGTAATATACCAATGTGGTCTGAATAGCATTAACATTAAACGATAAACTATAATGGAAAGGTACAAGGACAATAATTTTGTTCTCCATACTATGAACTGGAAACAAGTTTAACTGTACAGTATTGAATGCTTTAAATGTTTTTAATTTATCTTTAATGGGTATTTAAACAAAATTCTTAGGATAATTATTGAAAAACAAAACGTTTTCAATGAAATCAATATTGGTATTGTAAAAAGACTCGTATGATAATTTGAATATTGTGTCACCAAGGTTTTTAATAGAATATCAATTTCCATGTCATCGACATATCTATAAAAAGTGTGTAAATTGAAATCTTAATTATTACTAAATGTAGTTCACAAGTCGTGCTTAACGTATTTGTCTAAAATATAAATTGCTCAATTGAAAAACTGTTTGCGTCATCAAAAATTCTATTCCTTTTTTCAATTCACTTAGAGGTTGGTAATCAAAAATTTTAATATTTATTTATCTACTGATAACAACATTTGTAAATAAAGATGAAGCATCGAACGAAACCATACTGTGATCATGAGGAACAGTTCGTTTAGTGATTACATTTTAAAAGACAAAATAATTTTTATTCTGATCTTTTATAATTACTGAAGCTTCTTTTAATATGTTATTGAAAAGTTTTTCCACCTTAAAAGTCGGAGAATTGATTTGAGAAACAACAGGACGCATAGGAAAGATCGGTTTATGTATTTCTGGTAGATCATATATTTTGGGAATGTTAGTGCTGTGATCCAAAATATCCTAACGCTCTATGTAATTTCCGAAATAACCATTAGTTGTCTTCGTTTCTAATGATCTGAAAGCTTCTCTTTTAAATTTAATTTCAAGATTAATATCTATCTTTTCATATACTGTCTTTATCTGCATGAGTTGTGAGTAATTGTTTGTTTGATTCAATAATTAATTTTGTTCTTTTAATATTCTTAGCAAAAATTCACCTAACCATAGAACGTCATTTATTTCGTCCGGAATCCTAATATTACTATGATTGATGATCCATGGGTCATTACAATCTTTATTGTTATTTTTTTCTTCATGTTTGTTAATATTTATATGTTTAAAACTGCTGTTGCCAACTAAAATTCAAATTATTTATTATAACGTCGTTCTTGTTGTAAATTATTTGAAACATTATTGTATTGAACTTAAACTATTTCTGAACTAGATCTTAACATTATTAAAAATATTTTTTTTTAAATTCTAAATGACAGTTTCACTCTTTAATCTCGCAATTCAATAACCGACATTTTTAAGAATCTTAGATGAAGTCAACATGATTCTTGGCAGAGAGATTAAACTTTAAATTCGTAACATTATTAGTAGCATTGGTAATATTTTTTGTTATTAAACCATAAATTGTACAGTTCAGTTAAGAATACTTCTTTAGCTTTTAATTGTTAAACTTTTTGTTTATTCTTTTGTTTAAATTAATAAAACTCTTAACGTCAATAAAACAATCTGGGTAATGTGTTTTGATTTCTCTGAAAAACAAAATGAGTTTAGACTCAAGAACTTGAAGATTAATATTATAGTACGTAAAAAAAGCAAATTATATTGTACTTAAGTCAAATTGATGCTGTTGATCAGATGTTGATGTTTTTCCCCTGAGTTGATAATAAATTGTAGTAGTCTCGTTCGAAGAAATTGACATACTTCAGACAATTAAGATTTTCTGATCCAACAATACTACTACAATTTATGATTATCTCAAAAGAAAAAACATCAAAATCCACATCTGATTAACATCGATTTTAGTTAATTGCAATATAGTGAACTTTTCTTTTTGCTTGACACAAATGAATTTGCATAATTGAATTCATATAATTCACGAAGGGTATCACGCTCAAAATATTTATGGCATGCTTCGTGAAGAATGAGTCAAGAGCTATTCAATTTCGAGATGATGCCAAGCTGAACCTTGTGATATGAGTATCGCCAATTTCATTTTACCTAAATATAAATATTATGCAAATATTTATGTCTAATATTCTAATGACATACCTTATATGGAACTGGAAGGGCAAAGTGTAAAATAATTAATTAAATTATTAAACCAAACAATGATCATACCTCGCACTCGATGATTTAATCTATATCTGCGCCTATTAAATGTGAAACTTTTGGAATACCCAATTCCAAAATGATGCAAACTCCTGTTAAAAAAAAAAACAAGAATCCAACGACCAAATTTGGACCGCCAACGAACCAACAACATCAAAACCCTATATTAATTAAAAAAAATGTTTTAAATTTAATTTTTGGAAAAAAAATAAAAACGAGGAAAGGTAAATGAGAAGGCAGCCAACTACATCTCTTTCCTTTCCTTTATTTTGTCTTTTTTATTTTTATTACTATCAAAGTACAATAAAATAACATTCAAAATAAAGAGAAAATAAACAAATTACAATAGCAACGATTCGGTACGTGTACAGCACTCTTATTAAGGCAAGAGAAATATATTAGGCAGAAATTATCAACAGCAAAGAACATGTGCTCTTTCTTTGATACCTGAGTCCCTCGACTGGTCAAAAGCAAATTGTACGACGTTTTTCTATTAATCCAGGATTTACAGCTCGAGGCACGTTTTTCTGAAAAGGGTAAATTGGCCCTCATAATTTTTTCAACGTTCCAAAGCGCATAACTCAAGTCTGGATCTAACGGGAAATAGTCACTTGGCTGATACCATTGCCTAGCCAAAATGAGATGTTGCCAAAAATTTGATAATTGTACGTTTTTCAGCAAATCTCACCTGTCTAATAAGCTGAAGGACCTATTTTTATATTTTATACAGACTTCCTCTCCAGGTCTGGCAAGTAAGATCTCTTGCTCAAAAAGATATATTTGTTCAGAAGAAAAAAAGGTTTAAGAGATTTTGTGGGAAAAGTTGGGATTGATAGTGGATAAACAAAAACCAACAGGTCCCAGCTCAAAAAGCTTTCAAAAATCCAGACGAACTTGTTCAACATCTTACGACTGACTGTCAGTTACTTCATAATTTCAAAACAATTTTAACCGCTATGTCGCAACAGGTTCTGGTAAATTCATTTGAGTTTGGTAAACTTTGTGATTCTATTGCTACAATATATGAAAGTTACTATAACTGGTACCCTATGCCTTCGACTGTTTTTTGCAAAGGTTTCTCTTAGTGCTCTGGAATTTTTTCGAAATCTTCTTTGAATTCTAATGAAAAATTTTTTTGCTGAAAGTTTTTTCAAAGTCGAAAATTTCCTCTATACTTTTCTTCGGGAAAGCTCGAAAAACCCATGCGCGGCGCATATTAATTAAAATATAAATATAAATTAACAAATTGCTTTTTTGTTCCAAGTCAAGTATTTCGAGCATCACTAACTCATTTTACCCTAGTGTGTCAACGTTCAGCTCTTTTTGTCAATAAATAACAAAGTTTTCACGTTTGGAGCTCAAAGAAAGTATTAAATGCGACCCAACTCACAAACCAGTTTTTATTTTGTGAATGACAAGTGGAGTCAAAAAAAGTGTCAGACACAATTTGTGCCTTTTTTAATGCTCTATGTGATCATATTTTTTCCCTTTAATGTTCTCACTTTTTCTTCAGGGCAATACTTTTTTTTTGCCTCGCGAAATGGGAATAGGAGGATGTGTCAACGCACCTCAGCGGTTGTTGCGTGGATGCCGTTAATAATAGCTCAGCGAAGAAAAACAAGGTTTGTAAACACACCCCCCCACCCCCCCCCTTAATGAAGGAAAAAATGAAAATTAAAGATGTAGAATTTTTATTTTTCTTACAACTTTCAATAACTCACATTATTTTACCAGCTCAACACATACAGTAACATTTTATGTTAGGTACGCAAAATTTTATATTAGGTCACCTAATCCCTAAGTTCTGCATAAAACATGTCGCTTTCTGGCTCAAAGCGCGTAAAGAATCTGAAACTTCTGCTTTCCTGTGCTGTAATTGGAATTAACTCCTCCATGTTATCTATGCTTATTTTAACCCTTCTCCAAGTGTCCTCTTCAGTAATATTCGAATGAGTGCAATGCATCAATGGACACAAGTCAAATAAACTTGGATGGACAAATCCAATGATATATCCCGATTTCACTCCTACAACATATAATCCTTCCCACGCATACTCAGCTATGGGTTCATTTCTGTAAGCATAACTTTGGAAAAAACGAACATTTGGTCGATAGGGAGCCTGGTGAATTTTTGGATAGTGTCCAACTAGTTCTGGAAGAAAAAAACACAATCGCAACAATGTCAACGATAAAGATTTAATCACAATTACTCGGTTTTCTGAAGCTGTAGAAAAAAACATTTGGAATAACTAACGTAAGATATATGAGATAATAAAAACAATGATATCTAATTTACTCTTATTGCATAAATAAAAATGTTAAAAAGAAAAAATTTATCTCCTCCAATAAAAAAAAAACCTGCCCGCCGCTCGCTCAGGGCGCGCGATTGTTAGTTTTCGCGCTTCGCGCTCAATGATAACTTCAAAGCATCGACAACTCGTATTTGATAGTTGTGAATTCTCTTTTGTTAAAGCTCCTTAGGCTTTAACACACACATTCTCATCACTTATCTTGTGATTCGTACTAGATTTTGTTGAAAATGCGAACTTTTATTCATTATGTTCAATTGTATTATATCAAATGAATATTTTTTTGGTACCTCGTTCGGGGGCTGTTTATTTAGATATTGCAAAATAAAATCCAAATGTTATTTTCAATGATTACTTTTATAGGCCTTTCTTATTTTGCATTAAATTTTATTCATAGCCACCCTTAAAAATGTATATCAGTTTAATAAATTTAAATTATTACCATTCATAAAATGCATTAGTGTTAGAACAAATGTATTTTCATTTTCTTATTTTTATCATTAATAAAAATGCGCATCCTATTAAAATAAAAATGGTTTTAAACGATTTTATTGGAGCTTGTTGCGTTTTTCAATTAATTTAATTGGGTTATTTTGAATATTATTTTTTACGCTTCAAACTAAAAATACCCGTCCTAGCGCGAGGTGGTTCTGAGAAAATTTTTAGATATAAATTAGGCGAAAAATGTTGTTCAATAAAATATTATTGTAGCTTGTGTCCTTTTACCAAAAAAATTATTTTTTAATTTTTATTGTATTTTTATAAGCAGAGTTTATTACAAACTTGTGTATATATTTCGATTAAACAACTTTTATCTTTTAATTTTTTTTGTCTCTTTCTTACTCGTCCTATATAAAAATTATTCATAAAAAATGTATATATATTTTTCAAGTGAGCAACTTTTCTATTTTAATTTTGGTTCATGACTTAAGCCGCTTTTATAAAAAAACTAAGTGCCCTATCAACAATTATTCATGAGAAAGGGCTTATACGTGTGACCTAAAATTCTTCCAAAGGATAAACTAAAATTTTTATTTTAAGGGAGTTATGGCGGGGAAATTGAATTCAAAAAGTAATTTTTCTCAAAAACATTCAAACCGATTTTGATGATCGACATGTATGTCATAGTCACCAATAAGACTAGTTAGAAAAAAGATTTTAAATTTTAAGTATAGGAAATAGGGCTTATATTGTCTACCTTATCATACATTTTACCTGAATTTTTTACAAAGGTACTTCACAACTTAAAAAAAAATCTGGCGCGGGGTGCCGTGCGTGTATTGCGTATAGCACATACTATTACCTCAAGGCCCAGAAGATCACAAATACACGCATGGCATCCAGCCTCAGAATTATTTTTTAAATTCATCAAGTATCGATATAAAAAATTTGATTAAAATATATGTTGAAGTAGACAATATAAGGATTTTTTTCTAAAAAACAATAAGCGGTGTATCTCTCAAACATAACTTTTAAAAAAATGTTGCAAGTTTTAAAAAACTTCTCTTGCTGTACATTTCAGTTTTTAAATTAAAAAATTTTTTTTTTTTTGCAACTAGTGTTATGTGGACGACATATATTTTCCTCATCAAAATCAGTTTCATTGTTTTCTATTTATCTGTGATGTTGCAGGTCTTAAGGGAATATTGTGTGCTATACGCAATATACTTATGAACACCCATGCCAGATTTTGTTTTTTTAAACCATGAACTACCCCCATGACAAATTTGGGTAAAATATGTGTTAAGGTAGAAAATATAAGTATTTTTTCCTAAAAAAACTAGAGGTTGTATCTCAAAAACATAACCTCAAAAAAACTGTTAAAAATGTGTCAAAATTTTGGGTTATCCTTTGTAGAAATGTTAGGTCTATTTATTTTTGACATAGCTTATATGGCTTGTCGAAAAATTTAATTTTTTTATGTTCAATGTTGTTTTTTACAAATAAAAAAACTGCGCATCCTATCAAAATATAATTATTAGAAATTTCTGGTGCATTTTTGAATAAACAAGTTTTGCCTCATTATAATTCTTTTTCGTAGCTTGTGTCGTTAGTTTAAAAGTTTAATTTTTAAGTTTATTTTATACGAATAAAAACAAAAACTACGCATCCTATGATAAAGAGATTCGTGACAAATTTTCCGAATTCTATACATACTATGTGTGTAACATGTACATTAGAGCCGTACGAGCTTTAACAAAAGAGAATTCACAATCATCAAATTATAGTTTTCGATACTTTTGGTAATACTGATTTTATTTGATGACTGAGCACCATTCGAAAATTCGTCGTAGTGAAAACACGTTATTTTCTCCAATAATATAAACTATTTTCAAGACTGTTGACCCGATTTACAACTGAAAGTATCTTCACTGTAACTAAAAAAGCACATAAAATTGTAGGTATTATTATATTTACCAACGAAATTGGGCAAAACTAAGCTGAGAAGCACGACACCAAAAATAATCTTCATTTCCTCTCAATAAAAGAAATAAGGTTAGGTAACTAACATTTTATAATTAACTAATATTCACAAAATGTTTTGTTATATACCCGTTATATTCTTACTAATTAAGAATTATTTTGCATATTTGAAAAAGGAATTAGAGGACTAAAGATACTGCGTATGAAAAAAATAATGTAATAAAAGATTTGAAATAAAAATATAAAGCCGAGTACGAATAAAAGTATTTATTAATTAGTCTTAGCCTTCTATATCAATACTTTATAAATATAAACCTTAGCCTAATAAATTACAGTCTTTCTGTTGACATTTCTAAGGAAAAAAATTCGATTCGTCATTATAAGTAGGGGTGAAAACAGATTTAAAATAATATCTTTGGTCAAATTTTCATTGGTAAACATTGGTAAAATAAATTGATTGGAATTGTAAAAAAGTTTAACATTATCAATAGTGAGGTTATAAAAGTAAAAAATCAATTTTAGTTACACCTGTGACATTTAATATTTTATTAAAAAGATTTTTGTATAACAAAAGACTTCATGTTAAAAAAAATGCATAAGAACTATAGACAATTATGATATAAAATTTGGAATTTAAAATAAAAGCCAGAACTTATGTTCTGCTCCATTTTTGTGTTTGAAATCAAGAAAGTGAAATAGAAAGTGATGGGGTGAGAGGATAAAAAATTAGTTATTTCGCATTCTAAGCAATCGATTTCGTAAACTACATTAGTCAAATTAAAAGTTTCTAAAACATATTTACCTATTTTTATTAATCTATAAAATTTTAAATAAACTCTAAAAATTCTTTTAATATTATAATATTTTAAAATTAATTAAACATCAAACGATAAACTACCATGGAAAGGTACAGGGACAATAATTTTGTTCTCAATACTATGAACTGGAAACAAGTTTAACTGTACAGTATTGTATTCTTTAAATGTTTTTAATTTATCTTTAATGGGTACTTAAACAAATTTCTTAGGATAATTATTAGAAAACGCGTCACCAATGTTTTTTATAGTATATCAATTTCCATGTCATGAGTAAATTTAAATCTAGGATGATAAGAATTGAACTTCAATAGAACGTAATATAATTTATTTTTTGGCAAAATCATGAAAACATAATTAACATATCCATGAAAAGTATGTAAATTGAAATTTTATTTATTAATAAATGTGTTTCACAAGTCTTGCTTATCGTATTTGTCTAAAATATAAATTTCTCAATTAAAAAACTGTTAGCTTCTTTAAAAATTCGATTCCTTTTTCAAATTCACTTAGTGACTGTTCAGTACAAATTTTAATGTTTATCTATCCACTGATAACACAATTTTGTCTAGTTCTAATAGAACATTTGTAAATAAAGTAAAGTAAAGTAAACAATATTTATTGTAATTTTTTTCTTTATGTTTGTTAATATTTATATGTTCAAAACTACTATTGCCAACTGAAATTTTAAATTATTTATTATAACGTCGTTCTTGTTGTAAATTATTTGATACATTATTATATTGATTTTATAAAATATTAGTATAAATGTTAGAACTTAAACTATTTCTTAACTGGATCTTTACATAATTATGAATATCTTTGAAAAATTCTAATTGACAGTTTCACTTTTTCATCTAGTCATTCAATAACTGATATTTTTAAGAATCTTACATGAAGTTAACATGATTCTTAGCAGAGAAACTAAACAGTAAATTCTTAACATTATTAGTAGCATTGGTAATATTTTTTGGCATACTTAATTCTAAGTTGATGCAAACTCCTTTAAAAAAACAAGAATCCAACGACAAAATTTGGATCACAAAGAACAAACAACAACAACAAAACACCCTAAAGCAATATAAAAAAATGTTTTAAATTTAATTTTTGGATAAAGGTAAAAAAGAGGAAAGAAAAATGAGAAGACAGCCAACTACGTCCCCTTCCTTTTATTTATCTTGTCTTTTTTATTTTTATTACTATCAGATTACAATAAAATAACATACAAAATAAAGAAAAAATAAACAAATTACATTACCAACGATTCGGTACGCGCACAACACTCTTATCAAGGAACAAAATATATTAGGCAGAAATTAACAACAGCGAAGAACATGAACTCTTTTTTTGATACCTGAGAATCAAATGAGGGTCAGTAGGCCAATTTGTTGTAAAGACAATATAAATGTCTCCTACAATTACATTGTAAATAAAGAAAAAGTAAAAGAAAAACAAAAACAAAATTTATGAAATAACCTAAATCAATCATATTAGCATAACTTTTGTCTAACTTATCCAAATCGGTTTTTAATTTAATAGATTTTCTTTTTTGTAATATAAAGCATTTCCATGAGATCTCTCTTCTTACTTTCAATATTGCAAAATTTGAAAATTATCCCAGTCAAATACATGGTCAACATCAACAAATTCCTTTGTATGTCTGGCAAGAATAGTCTTATAACGACGTCCTAAACGAACATCAATTTTGTGTTTCTCTATCCTGGTATTAAGAAGTCTTCCAGATCTTGTATACAACACCACCCTTTTCAAAATTATCTGAAGGGTCTTTTCAACAATTTATCACTTAATTTATTTATAATGGTATACGAAAAATAGTATGAATTAAAAACTTTTTAAAAATGAGTTCAATAGTTTTAGAAATTTGACTAAAAAATGGGGGAACAAAAGTATTAAACGAATTATATTCCTCCAACTCTTTCTGATTATGTGCGAGCAAAATATCACTCTGTTTTTTTGTTATTTGTTGAACTCTAATTGCAATATGTTTCTCAATGAGCTTTTGTGGATAATGATGCAGAAAATGGATATTCCTAAAAATATTCAAATTTCTCGTGTGAAATGAAAAATAAGACAAACCTGGAGCTATGTCAACTAAGCTTTTGATTACTGCAATTTTATTTTGAAAAGGATGAGCAGAAAATAAATTGAAAATTATTGGAAGCAATGAGTAACAAAAATAGGATAAAGTACAATAAGGTTTTTATCGATCAAGATTTGACGAGGAAAGAAAGGGAGGTTCAGAGAATGCAAAATGGCAAGGCTAGGAAGGAGAGGAGCGAAGGGAGAGCAGTAAAGGTAGGGTATCGGAAAATAAAAATAGATGAGAAAATTTGGGTATGGGACAAAGAGAAGGAGGTGTTGAAGGAAGTGCGGGAGAATTTCTTTCGGAGGAAGTAGAGGAGTGGGAGTAAAGCAGGGTGGAGGAATGTTAAAGGTGTTCTGGAGGTATATTCAGGAGTTTGATGTGATTGGACTGGTAGAGACGTGGATAGAGAGAAAGGAATGGGATAGAGTAGAGCGAAAGTTGCCGGGGGGTATAGGTGGAGGCTACAGGAGACGGTCAAAGTAAAAATAAATGGAAGGGCTAGTGGGGGAATTATAACAGAGGTTAGGGATGGATTAGAGGAAGAAGTTAATGGAGAGGGGGAGGGCGTGAAAATGAGGGCTGTAAAGATAGGAGGGGTGATGTCAAAGTTTGTGACTGTGTACAATAAGGATGGAATGGAAAGGATTAAAGAAAAGGTAGAAAACTTACTAGAAGAGAGAGAGAGAAAGATGAGGGTATAGTGGTAATGGGGGAGACTTTAATGCGAGAATTGGGCGGGAAGGGGGCCTGCACCAGGAAGGGGAGAGCTTTGAAAGAAAATCGAAGGATAAAATAATAAATAAAGAGGGGAAGATTCTAAGAGGCTGGAAGGAGGGTAGAGGTTGGGCGGTGGTAAATGGTATGGTAAAAGGAAACGAAGAGAAAGAATACATGTATGTAAGTAAGAGGAATGTATCGGTGATAGACTACATGATTTTAAATATGCAAGGGTTTGAGGAGATAGAGAAATTCGCAGTGGAAGGAAGGGTAGAATCAGAACATCAGCGATTGAGTTTGTGGATACAGGGGGAGGCTCGCGAAAGGCAGAGTGGGGAAGAAGGGTCGTTAGAGGAGAGGGTGTCATGGACGAGAGAGGCGATAGAGAAGTATCAGGAGCAATTAGGCAACATAAGCTTTGAGGGGGAAGCCGTGGACGAGATGTGGGAGGATGTACAATAGAAAGTGAAAGCTGTGTGCAAAAGAAGGTATTTTAGGAAAAAGAAGAAAGGAATGGTAAAGCCTTAGTGGGATCGGGAATCTAAAATGATGAAGAGGAAGTTGAAAAAGAAGAACAGGAAGTGGAAGGAAGGAACCGCGAAAAGGTAGGAGTACGTAGACACCAGAAAGGAGTTTAGGGCGATATGTAAGAAGAAAGAGCAGGAAAAAGAAAAAGAGCTGGAAGAAAAGTTGAGAAGTGTTAAGACAACAGGGGATTGACCGGGTAGAGAACGAAGCGTGGCTGTTTGGTACACAAGAGGTAAGGCAGAGACTGAAGGGGGTAGTGAAAAAAGTATGGATGGGGGAGGGATTCCCAAGAGAGTGAGGAGAGGGAATATTGCCGAAGACGCAGGCGGGCTTTAAAGTGAGAAGGAGCACTATTGACAATATTTACGTCTTGCAACATGTGGTGGATACAGAATTAACCAAAAAGGGTGACAAAGTGTACGCGTTTTTTGTAGATCTAAAGAGCGCGTTCCCGTCAGTGGATAGGAGGAGGTTGTGGCAGACAATGGAGGAGAAGGGAGTGAAGAGAGGCCTGATCGAGAGGGTGAGAGAGGTATATAAGTAGGCGAAAGATAGGGTGAAAGGATGGGAGGGAATCTCTGAGGGATTCTGGATGGATAGGTGGTTGAGGCAAGGATGCCCGCTTAGCCCGATGCTTTTTATAATTTTTTTCGTGGATATGGTAAGTAAGCTAGCGGTCGGAGTGGTAGGAGGAGTTAGGGTAGGAGGAGTCTGGATATGGTCACTCGTATATGCAGATGATATAGTGCTGTTGGCAAAGAGCGAAGAGGCTTTAAAGGAGATGATGAAGAGATTGAGCAGTTACTTGGACAAGAATAGGTTAGAGTTAAATTCGGACAATTCGAAGGTCATGATGTTCAGAAAATGAGGTTGGAGAGATGGGGGAGGGGAGTGGAAGTGGAAAAGAAAAACGGTACAGGAGGTGAAAGAGTTTGTGTACCTGGGCTTCCTATTTCGAAGAAATGGGGGAGTGGATGGTCATATAAAAGAGAGAGTGAGAAGATCAAATGTGGTGATGAGGCAGGTGTGGGGGCTGGGGAAGAGATTGTTCGCAGATGATTTTGAAAGGAGAATGAAATTGTTTGATTCGCTAGTGTCTTATTTTACTTAGTGGAGGTGTGGGATTACAAGGGAAGTGAGGAGGTAAATAGGGTACAGAAGAGGTATGTGAAGTGGATACTGGGGTTCGCAAGGAATACGTTAAGCTATATTGTCAGGAGGGAGACAGCAAGAACGAGTTTAGGGATTATAACTGGGAGTCGAGCGTGTAAATATAAGGAGAAATTTTTGGAAAAGTGGCGAAGTAAATTTGTTAGGGAGTGTTCGTGGGAGAAGGAGAACAGACATAGTAGTGCAAAGATTGAGGTGGAAAGGAAAAGGTATTTTAGAACGAATAGATTGCAAATGGATGAAGTTAGCAGGATGCACGAGGAAGGAAGGAAGGTATATGAGTTGGTTCAAAAGAATGGCATGGACAAAGAGAGGGCAGAAGGAAAGAATAGAATAAGAGAGTTAAGGTATAACGGAAACAATATGTAGATTATGCCATGTGAGAGAGCGCTATATTTGTGTAAGAAAGGAGAGCAAGGAAGTCTGGAACTTATAGCGAGAATGAGGTGCGGGTGCATGGAGAAGTATAATAGGTTCTAGCTTTTTAGAGAGAAGAGAATGTGTGAATTGTGCGGGAAGGGGAATGCCAAATATAAGGGGCGTTGGATAAGATAAAAAAGAAGAGAAGGAAGGAGAAAGAGGAATGGAGAAGGAAAGATTGTAAATAAGAGAGGAAGTGGATGTAAGAGAAATGTAAATATTATAAATAGTATTTAATTATTAGGTGTTAGCCGTGGAGTCAGAGGCTAGTAATGCAAGGCGTAGTGACAAAAGAGCGAAATGCGTACGAGGCAAGGCGCAGCGAGGAAGGTTAGGCTATAAGAGCGAGCGGATTAGTTATAAGGTGTGGATGGAGGGTAGATACTTTGTAAGACATAGTTGTCAGAAAATTCTGTAAAAAATGGAAGTGTAAGCAAGTTAATTTTTTAAGGCCAGCAGGCCGAAAAATAAACGTTTATCTATCTTTCTAAACAAATTGAAAATTCTACCCGAGTATCTACTTTCTCTATACTAATTGGTAATAATATTACCATCGCAACACTTAATTACTTCTATGTCCAAAAAACTGATTCTATTATCCTATTCTATTTCATAAGTAAATTGAAGTTTTGGATGAAAACTGTGAAAAGTAACAATGAGCATCTGCAACTTTTCTAATGGAACACATAATAAGGTATCGTCGATAAACCGATAATAAAAAGGCAAAAGAAAATCGAATTACCCAAAAGCAAAAACCTCCAAACTTTTCATCACCTTTTTCCGCTAAAATCGGAGAAATGACTGAACCGTTTTTTGAATTTGTTGAAATTCACAGATATTTTAACATTATATTTTAAGTTATGATAGAATCCTTAAAAATCTAACTGAATTTTGTTCTATAAGTTCAGTGGAAGTATAAATAGTTAAAATAACTATTGTTAAGGGACAGCCATCTTCGTTAATTTTTCTCAAACCACAACAAATTCTGTCAAATTTACAAACCAAGGAACTTTATCTGCTTCTTCAAAAATCCTATGTGAATTTAAGTTTTTCTCTTGAAAATTAGTTTGCTGATAAATCAAATTAGAAATTTTCTTATCATATCTTAAACATGGGGTTTCAACCCCATGTTTTCACTTATGAGGGTTTTTTGGGGCCCCATAAAGAAGAGTTATGGTTTTGTTATTTTAAAAGTGATATTTTTTCCATATTTTATGGTTCATTTTAAAGAGAAATGTTCAGTTTTAACTTGATTGAAATAATTTTAAGGATTCTGAAAAAAATTGCAGAAACGTATTTTTTTCTTATGGGAAATACGTGTTAAACTTAATGGGGCTTGCGGCACCTCTAAATATTATTTTTTTCAACAAAAAGAAATGCATTTTTTTACGTAGTTTCGAACAAATTTCTGGGGTGTTCCCATAAAAATTAATCAAAAAATTGTGTTGGGCCACTCTATTGCTCAGGTTCTTCACGTTTTAATTATGTGAGTGCTAACACTTTTTCCTTTGAAACTAAACGTTCTTAAATGACTTCGGTGTCTTCGAGATATCGTAAAGACATCGTCAGACCATATGACTTATTTAAGATATCGTAAAGACAATTTAATGAGATGGACATAGGATGTCGTAAAGTTGTCGTAAATGTGTCTTAACGATGTCGTACATACTTCGACAAACCTTGTGCCCACTGGGATAATAAGAAAAGAGATTAGAAAATTTACGTAATTAGCAACTTCCATTAATGAAGTAAAAAATAACAAATAAGGTGTAAATTTTTTTATTTTATATGCTCTGTTAGAAACTCACATTCTTTTATGAGCTGAAACATACATTAACATTCTATGTTAGGTATGGAGATTTTTTTGGGCTGTACCCTACTCTCTAACTTCAGCAAAATAAATATCGGATTTTTGTTCAAAGGGCCAGTAGAATCTAAAACTTTTGTTTTCCCTTTCCGTTATAGGAATTACCACCTCCATGTTTTGTGTGCTTATTTTAACTCTTATGCAATTATCCATAGAATGAGGGCAATGCATCAATGGACACAAAAGTGCTCTTATATCTGGAAAGATGAATCCAATAATGAACCCCGATTTCACTCCTACTGAATATACCCCTCTCCATGCATAAAGAGCTATAGGTAAAGTTCTGTTATCAGGTGTTTGGAAATAACGAACATTTGGTCGATAGGGAGCCGGATAAATGTTTATATCGTCGTCTCTTGATTCTGTAAGAAGAGCACATAATTTTGACAATGTAAATGTTTAAGTTTATAAAATGTTAGAGATCCTATAGGTAGATTTTTGCTACAACTTCCCACCATTTTGATTCGCTACGATCCCAATAAGCACAAAATTTGGCGACGTCTTTACGACATTGCTACGACATCGTTACGACAACTTTTATACGACTTATTTACGATATCGTAAATACACCTTAACGACATGGACATAGGATGTCGTAAAGTTGTCGTAACGATGTCGTAACGATGTCGTAAATACGTGACCACATTTTGTGCCCACTGGGCAGTTCTGATATGATTTTGAAATTGATAAGCAAACTAGAAGTTGTATTTTTTTAATTTAGAGATTTAAAAACAATTGTTTACCTTGATTATATGAGAAGATTTTAAAAAATCTAAATAAAGCAATAATGAATCTAGTCTATTTGTTTGCATCTTAGAAACTTAAAAATATTTCTATTGCTAAAAATTTTATGACACACCAGTACTGATTCATGAAGTTGCAAAATCATTTTTGTACTCTGCTTATATTAGAAGAAATTTTGTCATATTTAGAATATTACAGTACTATATCTGACATGTTTGTTCGCGTCTTGGTGACTCGTTCAGTTACTCATTGACGAAACTTCTACGACATCTTATTATCTAGAAACACCAATATTAAAATTTTTAAAATATATTTTTTATCTTCTTGTTATGAGTGAAATTTATTTAATATTGGGGATATAATTGTAATATCTATTGCATGTTTGTTTGCTTTTTTAAGATTCATCGATTGCCTAATTGAAAAAGCTTTCTCGGACTCCCAAAGCAGGTTCTCTATAGTTTCAGACCAATATTGATTAATAAAAATAAGATTTGTTATTTATCAGAAAAAAATATTATATGACCTGTGATATAAATATCAAAGATATTCGCAATTATTTTTTAAGGCATATTTTTAGTGAAAGGAACGCGTTAGCATGCTTCCGATGAAAATGATTAGTACTTATCCAATACTTCAAGGTCTGAAATTTTTTAAAAATCCGACACAATTATTTGACTAATTACTTTTTTTAACTTTCTGTGTTGTCAACAATTTTAAACCTTTTTTGGAGAGTTCAATATAAAGTTGTTCTTTTTTTTAGAAGTATTCTAGGTTATACTCTTTAAAAGATTTTGAGGCTACATATTTAAATTTGATCCTGTGTTAGTTATTAATGAAATGAATAAAATGTCGTACTTGCTTATTTCAATAACAATACCTTATTATCACGTTATTAAGCAAAGATTTAGAAAAAGTCGTTCAACATTATAGTGAATCCAATTACACTACAAAATGCAAATGTTTAGTACAAGATTCAATCTAATATTTATCAGGAAATAAGTTTATATTAACAATAACAGTACTGGTTTTAGCTAATTGTTTCGTCATCCCGAAATTCGATATAAGTAGTCAATAACTTTTGATACATTTGGCTGTTCTTATTCTCCGACAAATGTTATAAAAAATTAGATATATATATGTCAATATATTTTTCAAAATTTTTATATAATTCCTAATATTTGTTGTTAGCGATACAAAATATTGTATTCTTATAATTTTTTGTGATTCCTAATTACCTACATGACTTTTCAACACACGCACTTCCATTAATTATAGATAAAAATGTTAATAATGACTTAGCAATCTACAATATTTATTAATTTTGCATTATGATTATCATTTTCATACAAATTTTATCATTTTCATTTAGGTAAAAATATTTTTCTGTGATTGAGCATTGACAAGAAGTATTTATTTATATATAAATAATTAATGATAATTAGGTTAAATCTTGACTTAAATATTTCTATTAATTGAGTGTGCATTCAGTCATTAAGCTGACCAATGAGTTCAATCAACCGAAGTAAAAAATCATTTTCAACTTTTATTTATGAAGTTCGAACATTGTAGGCTAAACAGATTCAAAATAGTGTCAGTATTAAAGGGGAGGTTAAACTGCTTCGAATTTGTGTTTTGAGTTATGATAATGTAGGCTCTAAAAATTAAAACTAGCTTCAGAGAGGTTTTACAGCATCAAGCAGGTTCCTGAATGTGAAGGTTTTAGCCTCTGGAAGATTCAAAGAAGGGCCTATAGATTCAAATGGAGTCAGAACTGATACAAGTCAGGGAGTGGGTCTTAGTGTGCACCGACTTAATCTAAGATGTAGTCGAGCTGGTGACAAGTTGCAAAGCGGTTCCCCGTGGAACATTCGCTTGCGATGATAAGGTGTGAGCCGGTTCTAGCGGAACCGTAGCTCTCTGCAAGGTTCCTGAAGAGCCGGTTCTCGGAGAACCGTAGTTCATGATGCTGTCGCTGCTGGCAATTGTGGGTCCGGATGCAATAAGGGCACATAAAATTTTTTCGTACGAAAACGAAGTCCCCTGGAGGCTTTAGAAAAAATTTTCGAATTTTAATTTTCAAA
>NC_046665.1:122769711-122799424 GCF_010883055.1 Belonocnema kinseyi | reverse complement strand
TTTTGAAAATTAAAATTCGAAAATTTTTTCTAAAGCCTGCAGGGGACTTCGTTTTCGCACGAAAAAATTTTATGTGCCCTTATTGCATCCGGACCCACAATTGTCTCATCAGGCTGAACGGGCCGCAAGAGGCGCGTGCACTGGCCAGTTGCGCTTGTTCCGACTAAGTGATCCGTCGAGTCGTTCCATCGACACGTCGTACGAGGATAGATGGCTTAGACGCCAATGCTGTGTAGAGTCACCTCGAGGTGAGGGCGTTTGGTAGGAGGAGTTAGAGGTGTGAGAGTCTCATCATCCTCGATGATGATGACGTCATCGTCCTCCTGTCGCAAGTGCTTGGTCGGTATAGGGGAGAAAGGGGCGGTGGAAGCCGGCTTACTTTCCAGGGTGCCGTAACGCCCAAATGTATCCGAACGGCCCGACGTTGAGGAGGAAAACGGAAGAGGCCGGGAATAGTGGAAGCGTGAGGTAGGTGCGATGAAGAACACCAAACGAACGACGGCCTTCGAGCGGAGGAAGAGGGGCGATAGTCCTCTCGGCGGAAGTCGGAGGACAAGCTGTCGCGGAGAGTGCTGGCGGGTCTGTTTACTAAGACGGGAGCGGTTTTGACCATTTCCAGGAATAGGATTCAGACCACGATGGGAAGAAAATAGAAAAGGAGAGAGGTTTTCGGTGCCATGAAAGTCGGACTGACCTCGGAAAGTAATAAAGCTGAAGCTTTACGGAGCCGTGAGAAAGGCAGACTGACCTTAAAAAGAAGTAAAGAGAGAGGCTTACGAAACGTCAAGAAAGGCAGACCGACCTTAGAAAGAGGGAGATGCAGATTTGCGGAGTCATGAAAAAAGGCTGACCGACCTCGGAAAAATAGAACAGAGAGGGGGGTTCCCTGAGCTGCTAAGAGCGTATCGACGTGGTAAAAGGACAGAGAGAGAGAGAGGTATTATGGCGGAGCTACAAAAGAGCGTATCGACCACTGTGGAGAAAGAGAGAGAGAGAGAAAGAAGAGCAAGGAGAAACTGTCATTGACTTAATTTTGTCTGAAAGCTCAAAAAAGTGATACAGATACCGGTGACTGTCGAGAGGAGGATGAGTCCGGTTGATGGCCGGAGCGAGAGGGTGTCGAATCGGTCGTGCACACCGTCTTTTATAGTTGGCGCGGGAGAATCTACCAGCCAGTGATTGGCGCGGAGTTCACGGTGAATCGCGTGGCGGATGGACAGGCGCTGTGGCCGCCTCTGGCATCCCCTTATTTCGACAAATTTCGAAAAAATTACAAATGTAAATTTATAAAGATTAAAATAACGAGAATCAAAATACGAGTAAAATATAAAGTTTGAATTTTATAGTTTAAGAAAAAAAAGTTAAAATAAAAATTAAGAGTACAGATTAAAATACGCGAGAAGTAAAAATTAAAAAGGTGGGAAGAGTCAAAAATACAAACTATAATTCACCAAATACGAGTAGTAATCAAAATACGGAAGATAAGAGTTACAATACAAATTAAACTACGCGCGATAAAAGTTAAAATACAGAAAAGTTAAAATTACAAGATAAAGAAAGATACAGAAAATACAGATCAAAGAAACGAGAAAGAAGGGTGAAATAAAATTATAAAAATAAAATAAAAATAACTATTTAACACAAAAATACATAAAACTATTTCAAGTTAGGGAAACTATTATTCTAAAATTTATCATCTTTTACTCCTTGATTGATGTGTAATAATTATTATCATTTAGATTAAAGAAACGTGAGAGAGAGATTAGCGAAGATAGACGCAGGCCTGTCGTGAATCACGAGGTCGGCGCGTGATGGGGAAGTCTATCGAACAGACCTGCGCCAGCTGCGCAGGTGCGCTCTCTTTTTTCCGTTACGAGCGTCACAACCCATGGGGAAAGCGAGCTCGTCAAAACACCATCAGGAAGCAATTCAACTCAGAAGTTTTTCCCGGCCATGTTTATTTTCTGTAAACACGAGCGGGGAATCGTTCCTGACAAATTGCTTTTCAACTGGTTCTCAAACTGTAGGACCCATTAGCTTATATCAAAGTAGGCTCTAATTTTTCATTATTTATGGGTTAAAAGTTTAAAGCAGGAGCTATAAGTTTATATATCGTCAAAGCAGGTTCTAATAAGAAGCTGCACCTTGAAAATAGGTTCTAAATCTCGACTCGGAATGTTCATCGTTTTTATATTTTTTAAAAGTTATTTACTTTCGTCTTAAGAGAATTTTTTAAGCTTGAAAAAGATTGAAATTATTTTTTTTATTTTATTAGAAAAAAAAACATAATTTCATTGGATAGGCAAATTCTCATAAAATGATTACGAAAAAAACTCATAGTGAATACATTCATAGTACTTCGCAGCGATATTATCTTTCGAAATAAATGTTTTTTGTACAATATACAAAAGAAGTAAATAAATAAAATTAAAGTAAATAAGTTTAATAAGTGGAATTACAACTTAAAAATATTTCACTAAAAAAGCAAAAAATTTCATAAAAATGGTAATAAGCTTACCAACGAAATTATTCAAAACTGCTAAGCTGAGGAATACGATAGCAAAAATAATTTTCATTTTCTTTCAATAGGCAAAATGACGTTTCCCAAATTTCAGTCTATAATTGATTAATGTTCTAGAAACTGTCTCATTATATACCCGTTATAACTTTCGCAATTCAGAATTATTTGATATGTGTGCATGATTAATTAGACGAGTAAATTTCATTTGCTGACAAATTTATAATAAAAAAATAAAAACACTGCGTGTTAAATAAATTACAGTCGTATTGTTGGTATTTTTAGGAAAAATACATAGGTTAATTCAGTGTGAGTAGAAGTGCTAACATATCATAAAGAGTGTCTACAATGAGTCATGACTTAAAATTCTCACATGGGAATTTATTTTTCAAGCATAATTGGGGACTTTTTTTGAGATTTAATTAATAATAATTAAATGACGCAATATGTAGATTTCAAAAACTTAGAGAAGTCTAGTTGTTACAAGCGATCGAAAAGTTTTTTATTTTAAATCCCATAGATCCGTTCAAGTGGCCTAGAGAATTTTCATGATTGTATTCCATGCTTTTTGGACAGATGGTTTTACATTTTCAAGGACCTACAGAAATAAGCACGAGACCGTGTGAAAATTTTGTAATGGCGCTTGTTATACCCAACATAAAAAAATTTCGACCTCAAATTATGGATTTAGTCATGACAAAACCATAAATGAAACGCCTAACCCTGCAGTGTTGGAAATTGCTCGATGCCTCCGAACGCAACAAGTGTTTTTCATTTTCGGCATTTTTGATAATTGTAATCAAAGTTTAATAATATTGACAGATAATATCATAAAAATACTCCCCAAAATTACCTCAAACTAACCTACTTGCCCTCTATTTTTTTTCAAGAGGCACAAGATGGAGCCCGACTGAAAACAAATGCACATCGAAGTTTATGGCACTGCAATCAAGAGCTGTAAAAGAGAATTAGTTTAAACTAGATTTAAGATATGAACCCTGTTGCAGCCATACAATAATTCTCCAATTTGGAGCCAAACTTGTAATTGGACAAACATTTGGCAATTTCAACACGGGAGGTGAAAATAAGACAACGAGGTAGCAAAAGACATGAACAATTTTTATCTTTTCTATTTGACAATAGAACTTGTTGATTCTTTCGTGAAACCTACACTATTAAAAATTTATGTTGAAAACTTCCGCTACATGTAGTGGAAGTTTATTTCCGAGACGCACGGTAACTCTGGAATACATAATGTAGTTTTCAAATGCTGGCATTGATATGGTACCTCACATGTATTGGAATTTTATAATACAAGTCCAATAGCCTGCAACACTTCTGTATCATACTTGTCGCTGGACGTCTCGACACCTGGTGAACCGAAAATTTGTTTAAAAATGTATATACAGTGGTGCGCAAAAGTTTTGGGCCAAACACATTTTTGTGTTTGGCCCTTAGCAGCAATTACAGCAGCACATCATCGAGGCATTGAATAACCTAAGCATTTACGTAGTCTTTCGGTATTTTTTCCCATTCTTCCTAAAGAGTTCACCATAAGTCATCCTTGTTCGAATGTTTCTTTGTTCCAACATTTCTTCCGAGTGAGTCCCAGAAATTTTCAATCGGATTTAGGTCTGAAGATTGAGCTGGATGATCCAGAAGCTTCACTTTTCGACCTTTAAAAAATTCCTGAACCAGCTTCGACTTATGTTTCCGATCGTTATCTTGCTGGAAAATTCAATTTTTGGGCATTTTTCTTCTAGAATATGGTAACATTTTTTCTGTCATAATATCTCGATACATAACTTTGTCCATGATTCCTTCAATCTTGTGCAGTGGACCTACTCCTTGCGAAGACATAGCGGCTCAAACCATGACTGACCAACCTCCGTGTTTGACTGTTGGAATTTGATAACGAGAATCGTATCTGGTATTTTTCGAACGTCTTGCATACTTCTTACCATCACTTCCGAATAGATTGAACTTCGATTCGTCAGAAAAAAGTACTTTAGCCCACTGCTCCGGAGTCCAGTATTGGTATTTCTTCGCAAAATCCAATCGGGCCTTTTGATTCTTCTTGCTACTCAAGGGGTTCTTAACAGCAATGCGTCCGAACAGTCCCTTATCGTTCAAACGACGAGCCACAGTGCTTCTACTCACGTTGGCAAGGTTTTCATCGCAAAGTTCCTTGGCAACTTTAGATGCTGTCTTCTTGACATCAATTGTTAATTTGCGTTTGATGATCTTGTCAACACGAATTGTTGTTTTTCGTGGTCTACCAGATCGTGGGAGGTCCAGCATTGGAGGTAGCAATTTCACGAGAAGTCTTGCATTGTTCAGAAAGATTTAACACAGCTTCCCGAATCTCATGGGTCGTATGTCTCGGCATTTTGACTTGAGAATGACTTGATATGATAGGTTAAACAGTTGACAAACGCGAGGAATTGAAGTTGTTACCACAGCATCGCTTCTAGAGATATCTGAACATAGTGGCCCAATACTTTTGCACACGTCAATTTTGAATATAATCGAAAAAAAAACAATGGAATTTTTTTTTCAAAACTTGTTACCTACCTTAATGTTTGGTACAAATAGTATATATAATTCCCGCATCAATAGATTTTTACTCGAGTTCGCCTTTGAAGGAATAGATCAGAAAAACAATGTGGCCCAAAACTTTTGCGCACCACTGTCATTTTTTAAAACACTTGTTCTTGGTGAAAAAAATAAGTTTCCTGACGGAGCCAAAACTTTGGTTCATATATTTTATCCAAGGGATTTTTGGAGTTTACAGAATTTACGGAATTCTTGTAACAACCGGAATTCACGGATTTTAACGATATTCACGGAATACAAGGAATTCAGGAGATTTAAGAGATTCAAAGAATTGACCGGATTTACGGAATTCATGGAATTTGCGGCATTAAATTATTTTTAGAGAATTCATAGAATTCAGGAAATTTACAGAATTCGTGGAATTCACTGATTTCAAATAATTCACAAAATTCATGGAATTCAAAGAATTCATCGTATTCATGGAATTCATCGAATTCATGGAATTCATCGAATTCAAGGAATTTATAGAATTTATGGAATTCACGCAATTTGTATAATTTACGGACATAACGAAGTTCACTGAATTCATACAATTCACGGAAACGATGGAATTCACGAAATTAATAGCATTTACAGAAATGATAGAATTTACGGAAATAATTAAATTCACGGGATTAATGAAAGACACGGAATTCATGGAAACACAGAATTCATTAAATAAATAGAATTCATGCAATGTATAGAATTAATGAAATTTATGGAATTCACGGAATTCACAAATTTTAAGCGAGTCACAGAATTCAAGTAATTCACGAAATTTTAGAAAATCTTGGAATTCATGGAATTCAACGAATTCAAGGAATTCAACGAATTGAAGTCATTTACGGAATTTGTAGAATACACGGAATTGATAGAATTCACGGAATTCAGGCAAAACGGTAATTACGGTCAAATCCGTGAAATCCGTTAATTCCGTCGTTATACCGATTCCTTGAATTCGAAGAATTTATTGAATTCTATTAATTTCTTGATTTCCATAAATTGCGTGATATCGATCATTTCTTTGAATTTATTGATTTCTATGAATTCGGCGATTTCCGTGAATTTTGTGAATTTTATGAATTCCGTAAATTCCTTGACCGTGAATCCCATACATTTCATGAATTTCTACATTTACATGAATTTCGTGAAGTCCGTGAATGTCATGAATTTTGTGGATTTCATGAATTCCATGAATTCCGGAAATTCCTTGAATCCAGGGAATTCTGTACATTCTTTAAATTTCATTTATTCTGTGATTTCCTTGTGTAGAATTTTCGTCTCAGAAGCGCTAGTATTGGAATGCTCGACACGTGCGACAATAAGGATCTTTTTTTTCTCATTACTACATAGAAAAAAATGTTTACTTGTGCCAACTATTTACTTTGTAAGATATGGTACTGATATGCTGTTAGTTGGTACAACCATTTACTTAGTTGCGGATACTAATTAAATAGTTAGTTCAACTAATGGAATTTTTTATACCAACTTATAAAATAGCAGTATCAACTAATAAAATAGCAGTACCATATATTACTTACTAAACAGTTGACTCAACTAAGATTTTTTTCAGCGTATGCTATCCACGGAATTCTCGTTTGTTTCATTTTTCTTGCAGGATCGGTAAAATAAGATGCAAAAATCTCCATGTCGTTGACCTATGCGGTACAGAATATGTCGTGGGTGGAATCCACGAAGATGCCCTTAAGTAAATTAAATAACACGATTAGGAAAAGTTTGAAAAAACAGAGCTTGAATCGAGGAAGACCCTTCTTTCTATTTTCAGGAATGATAAGCTATTGAAGATAACCTCACAATTTCATATAGACTGCGAAAATAGTTTTTAAATGATGTAGTTTTTTTTACTAAATATACATATTCGGTTGGTTTTTCTTTCTTGTCGATAATATGGACATGTCATGTCGATAATATGGACAACACATTCTCCAATCTTGGCTTTTGGTAAACAATTTCTTCCTTTTAAAAGAAAGATTTTTTTTAAACAAAAATTAAAGTTGTTACTTTTTTCAAAAACTCCATAAGAGTGAGTTTATATCAAGGGAAAAAGTTGTTTAGAAATGAATTTCCTTTAAAAAAGCTTATCTAAATTTTTTATATATGACACCATCTCAGTTTATACAATTATTTACTCAATCCTGATTATCTCGATCCCGATAGATGCACGCCTCTGCTAAAAACAGGTGAGTCGTTATCCTATAAAAATCTGAAAACAAATGTGACTTGTGATTTGACCGCTGCCGAGTAGTGGCGCTGGCTGTACTTTTAGGCGGAAATTATTTAAATTCTTTTTAAAAAAGTACAAATTTAATTTATGTTAATTGTTAAAATACATTTTTTGCATATATGTATCACAAAAAAGTATTCTGTATCATATTAAATATCCAATAAATTAATAAGTACTAATGAAAAGTAAAGAAAACTTTATTTTGAAAAATAAATGCGAATATACTTTTTAGTGGGTTTTAATAATAATTCTACAAAACGGGCCATCAATATTTAAGAATGACATAAATAAATATTATAAAATGTGAAAATTGTAAACTTTAATAAAATTTTCTTTTTATTGACATTCATAATGATCGCCGAAAATTAAAACTCACGGTTAATTGAACTAAACTATTCAAATTTATATTTCTTTTAAAGCTAGAAAATAATTTACATTCTTTTATTATTGATACCGTCCCCTAAGTCCATACCATTGAGAACCATTGGAAACCAATTTTCCAGGAATTATTTCCCGCTCACGTTTACAAAACATAAACCTGAGCTTGGAAAACTTTATAGGTTGAATTGCTTTCTAATGGCAATTTAAGGCCATGCTCTTCGGTGATCACGTGACCAAACTAGTCCCCGGTTATGAACTTTTTTTGGTGTTCACTGTGTCCACACGGATTAAGATATCGTGTTTAAACTTTGACAGATAAATTAAAAAGCACTAAAGAACGTTTGTATACACCCCCAGTGGGCACAAGGTTTAGAAACGTCTTCACGACATCGTTACGACATCTTTACGACAACTTTACGACATCCTATGTCCATGTCGTAAAGATGTCGTAACGATGTCGCCAAATTTTGTGCCCACTGGGTCAATATATTTGGTAATTTAAAAGAAATTTTATTTATAAATTGATGGAATAGGATATTACCATTGGAGTTATAGCACGTTGCAGATCATTTTTGGTTTGATGCATTTTAGATTTTTTGATTCGCTCATATTGAGCACTGACACCAATTTTATAATAAATCGTCTAAACCTGGAAAAACATTGATATAAGCAATAAAATTTGCACATTCGTTGCAAATCAACAAATAAGTATCTGCACACACGTAACCTATCATTATTTTTTGGGCATTTTTAGCAATTTCTAACGGAGAAAAAAGAAACTTTGAACGTCGATAAAGTCGTGATCAAGTGACTAAGTTCGTTCATTAATTTTTTGTGTAAAATGATTTTCATTTTTTTTGTCCTAAAAATAAAAGATGCATTTCAAATTGGAAACATAGCAACACCAGCAATGTGCTAAAATTTACTCGTCGGAGTTTTTGAACGAAATTTTATTTTTATTGTTAGAATTGTTTCACGCCAGGACAAAAAATTCACAAGAGTATATAGCCATTAGAAAATTTTAATTATTTTCTGAAAATGCACATTTTTCAAGATGGTACTTAAAAGTGTATTTCCTATTCCTGTAGTATTTCACTAGAAAACTTTTTTCACAATTATAAACATTTTGATCTATACAAACGTTCCTTACTGTTTTCTGCTCAACTTTTCAAATCCTGAACACGATATCTCAATCCGTCTAGACGTAGTGAGGACCAAAAAAAATGAAAATCATTTCATACTCTACACAAAAATTTCATGAACGAACTTAGTCACGTGATCTCAACTTTATCGACGTTCAAAGCTTCTTTTTTTCTCCGCTAGAAATCGCGAAAAATGCTCCAAAAATAATGATAGATTACGTGCGTGCAGATGCTAAATTTTTTATCTGCAACGAATGTGCAAATTTTATTGCTTATATTAATTTTTTAAGGCTCAGACGATTTAGTCCAAAATTTGTGTCAGTGCTCAATACTGTTTTTTTAATTTTTTGATGACAATGGTTACTAATAATTTAGGTATAAAAATAGTTTAATTGCATGCTTTACTCATTATATCTTGTTTAACTATTAACTTTTTTTATAATGCAAAACTTATTTATTAATTATTCTCACAGTGAAAAAATTGCGTTGTTTTGCGAACTAATTTTGAAAAAAACGTCGGAAACGATCAAATTCATCCTGACTTAGAGTTTCTATGTTATATTGTTTCTGATGCAGAAAAGTTCAGTCTACCTTTTTCTACTTTATCTTTTTTTAGAATGGAACTTTATTAGTTTCCACTGGTCCATAATTGAATCCTAGTATTCTATCCTTGAAAATTTCTAGATTGAAAAGCCTAGTTTTTATATAATACTATATGAGCAAACTTGAGTCAAACTGACAAACGCTGTCCTAAAAATCATGCATTAAATCTAGGTAACTGTTTTCAAATACATGATACGATGGTAAATCATTCCAAATACAAAAAGCATCAATTCCTGTTGCCAAAACATTATTTTTTCTAAGGTCTTCTTCATATTTGTCAGCTGTTCGAAGGAAATATTTATTCTCCGTAGTTAGCTTTTGTAGAACTTCTTTTTTAACTTTAAAAATACGACAAGGGTAATTAGCCGAGAAGCTTTTTGCTAATTCGCATATCTTGTGAATTTCCAAACTGTCCCGATTATGAGAATGCTCACGAAGAAAATCCGCAACGCGTTAATCATTAATACGCAAGTTTCTAAATCAAATAACTCTTTTAAACGTTTTCTGAAAGTAATTCTGTTTCCAAACAGCTCTCTTTCCCTTTTATAAGATAGAAACGTTCAAAAAATATTTTTTATTGTTGCTTGAAACTGAGGTGGCACAGTAAGAATAAATAAATACGCGTCCCCCCAATGATTGGATACCAGCGTGAGCACCCAGGGCGTTTTTCGTTTCGTATCCGTTGTAGTTAACAGAGATTGGAATCAAAATTCTATTCGAATATTTTTATTTTATTTTCGCCCATACTTTTCCGTGGACTATATTAGTTATGTAATTCGGATCAGCCTCTTGTTCTAAATAATTTGTGTGTTCTAAAACGAGCTGTAAAAAGTCGGGAAGGCCAAGGAAGTGTTTTAAATTTCTTTTAACCGGAATGAATTGACCCGTAACCTCTATTGGTTCTTTAACTGTAACAATGTTTCGAAATGAAGAATTGAAGTATTTTGTGTTCTGTGTCGAGACCGTCAAACGAATTTTCACAAATTTGAAACATTATGTCTACATCTCATTTATCTTCTTCAGTGATTATTCCAGAATCAAATATTTTGAAAACTCGGTCTTCTAGAATAGTCAAATGCCCTATCTTGTTAAATTCTTCAATATAATTAATAATTATAACAACAACGAGTGGATCAACGCCAAAGAAAAAAATAAATCAGATTTTAGGTTAACCAGAGCGGACGACGATCTGCCGGCAGCGCCTGAGCAAGCCTCGCGACACTCCGTAGCCCTTCTGTGAATTGTATTTTTTTTTTTTTTTTTGAATCAAACAAATATTTTTATAAATTCGTGAATCTTGAACGTAGCATTATGTTTCAATAGAATAAGCAAACCACGAGTTTGCGATTCTTGGTGCTTCAGACCTGCTAACAACTTGCCTATGACGCTTATGGTTATAATTACTGACAAATTATCTGGCTTATTTCTTTTTAAAAAATATTAAACAATACCGGACTCAAAACGGTGAGACACAGAAATACCTTTTGCTGTTTTTCTATCATTCTATTATCTCTTGTGATAAGTGGTTCTAGAAGAGAAGTTTTCATCTCTGCATTTAATTTTGGCGGCTCCATTCTTTTGCAAATTGCATGTGTTGGGTCAATTTTTCATCAACTCTTTTTTTTATCATCGGGGAGTTTCTTCTTGAGTATGTCACTCTATCTGATTATCATTATGATTCTTTGGAAACACTGGCCTCGATGTGTCCACCTTTTTTCCGATTTCGATCAAAAATTCTTTATCGAAATCTTGCTCTTGAAATTCTTAGGCGAAGGACTGCATCATTCTTCCTTGTTTATCCCAAGAGTTAGTTTGATCTAAAACTGGTTCATTTTCTAAAACAATATCGCCTTGTAAAGCAAGTGTTGGATGAGCAAGAGAAACTAAGGGTAGTGGAAAAAAACTATTTGTGGTAATTTGTGGCTTCTAAGAGGGAATTAATAGCTTCTAGTACTTCTCTATTTTTGCCAGGGTTAACTAGCCAATCCGGAAAACAGCGACTCTTGATTTGTGATTTCAGCTATCTTGATGATTTCCATGACCTTCTTGGATATCTCCTTCTATTTCTGATCAGTTTAGGAAATGTTTTCGGCGATTCACATTTCGGGACGTTTTATTCGGAAAGATTTGAAGTAAGAAAAAATTGAAAAAAGTATTCGAAGACAAAACAGTCATTAGTCAAAAAAATAATGTAGTCCATACCTGACTTTTCTACATTCCGTAGGGAGCAGAAAGATATCGGTCTGATTGTGTACAGTAATCATTAAAGTCTTCCCTTTTCTTTTCTCAAATTTTGGGTGGGCTTTAAATTTTTCGAAAGGATTGAAATTTTTACTTTTAAAAGTGACAATTTTGAATTCTTCTTTTAAAGCAGGACTCTTCAGCGAGGGGAAATCCGGCCGAAAATACTGAAAAGCCACATGTCTCGGTTCCACTGCCACAAACATCTACTCATCTGTAAGAGTAAGACGGAAGTTTTCCGAGCTGAGAAGGCATAGTACTGAAAATTATACATCTGGCAAATGAGTATTTGGGGCCAAATTTCCTTTCCTGAAGACCCTTGTTGGTAAAAAATTAGAAAAAAATGTGACTTAAGATCCCTGTATGTCAGTCCTGATTATTCTCCAGTCACTTAAAGTAATTCTTGAAGAAATATTCTCACTTTTTGAAATTTTATTTCAAAATCTATAAAATTACCCTGACATTCACTGAATTCCCCTGACGCTAATGTTTTTATTACTCAGGAAAAAATAAACCTTAGGTCTTCTAAAACCAAAGTGAAAACAAAAAAATCTCAAATAACTAAGGCAGGAGGGTACTTTTTAGCCAGGGAAAAAGATTCCTGGTTTTTTTCTTTTCTAAAAAAATTATTCACGGTCATTGAAATTAAAAGAATCTAAACTATTTTCTATTTATGTTCTACTATGTTCTATTTATTTAAAGTATTTAAATCAGAACAGCAGATTAAAGCACTCAAATGGCAACTCTTCTGAATTTGGAACTTTTTTAATTGGACTGAAATTTTTTCTTCAATAGTTCAATACTTTAGACGTATAAAATGCAAACTTTAACCACTTTAATTAAATACTTTTTAATTAAATGTTATTAGGTTTTAAAATTTAAATTCTATGATTTTTATTAATTACTAGTTAAACATTTTTGGTCAAGATATACAAATCCACATTTTCATTTTGAAAACTCTACATTATAACTAATCCTCCCTTTCAGTCAACATTAATAAAACTGTTTTGAATAAAATATTACCCTCTTCTAACTAAATACAAAACTAAACATTTTAGGTTTCTGTCATCCAACCGAATATTTAAAATACAAAATTTTTCCTCCTTTCACTCAATGAAAATTTTGAGCAGAAAACATTGGCTTATTCATACAAACAATTAATAACCAAACTTTTTCTTGCTCCCAAATCAATAGAAATTTTAAAAATAATAGTGGCATTCTTCTAATTCCAAAAAAATTATAACCTAAATTTCCTACATTCCAAGCCTCTAAAAATCTTTAAAATACAAAAAAGATTAAGATTAAAAATGTCGTATCTTTCGACTTAGTCAAAATATGAGAAATAAGCGGCTATTCTTTTGCAATTTATAATAAATATTGAAAATGAAAAGCTTCAAATTATATAACAAATTTCAAATTATAATACAAATTTCGTTGTTTTCAACAACATGGAAAATTATAAAATGAAAAACTTTTTTCTTTTAATTCTGACATCCCATTCAAAGTCCCATTATGAAAAGTATTGAGAATAACTGTTTTTTCCCCTAGACCTAACAAAAAATTTTAAAGGAAAAAAATTTAGCTTCTAGCACTCTAAAATTTTAACGACTCAATGCTTTCTATTAAAAAAATCAGTTTTGTGTATCATTAATTAATAATTCTCCATAAAATGATGATTAAAAAGTCATTTAAAAATAAAATATTGTCTTTTACCAATAAATTTTCATGAATTTAGAAATAAATAGTATGAGTAAAACTATATTGGAATGAATTTAGAACCAGAAAGCTATTATCTATTTAAATAGTTATGTAGAAGTTTTGTAAAAAATTATTTGAATGGTAAAAGTTAAAAGTAAAATTATAAGTATTTAAGAGGTTAAGTTTCAAAATTGAACAATTATAGTTACTATATTTAAATTTTCAAAAATTTTATGTCGTAGATTTGTTTAGATAAACATAAAAATAAAATGAAAATAAGTTTTTATTATAATGTTTAAAAATAACATAATAATTATTGCGAGAGCAGGATGTGATTGCATTCTGCTCTCATAAGAATGGCTCCAAAAGTGAACGTAAACAATATCGACTAACCTACCATACAATGATTCAGAAGAAAAGGCCCCAATTTTAAAATAGATTTTATTATATAATAACAAATGACGTCCTGAGGTTATTAAAAAAGTAGATGCAAGGAAGATTATTTTAAACTAGGTGATAAGTTTAGCTCTACTTTTTTAACTTCTAGAAATCAACACAGTTTTGAAATTTTCTGAAATTTTGATATAAAAATCTTGCTTCATCTAATAGATACATTAAAAAACCCAACCTCATTTCTGATTCAGATAGAATCATATCTAAGAATATTGTCAAAACAAAAGTCATTCTGGATAAATAGGATTATTAAAAAAAGGTAATTATTGTTAAGAGATAAAACAAGCCATAACAAAAATTCAAAAAAACCTTTTAAAAACTAAACAAAGAAATTTTTAAAATATTATCAACGAATGGAGACTGAAAGGGTTTTATGGTTCTAACATAAACAAATTCTCACTATAGAAAGTACTAAGAACTTTTATCAGCAATTTGAATTCTCCGACATCTACTGTTTCTTAATTTTTTTATTAGATTTCAAATAATATTCTTCCTAAATCTAAATCGTTTATAAAAAATCTGCACGCTTAGGTTGAAAATTGAATTATTTCGTCGAAAATTTGTTTTTCATTTGCTACAAATTAATTTTTTACTAAAAATATGACAAATATATAGAGCACAAAATTTAAAATATTTTAGGCCCAGCAAACAATTCAAAACCGTAATAATTTTAGGCGCAGCTAGATCATCATTCGTGAAGTCGGGAGAGCTCGGGTTCGTGCTCGTGCATTTTCGGCTTTGTACGAGGCTGATCTTCGGAGCATGTAACAGAACCGACTCACCGACACGCTAAGTTTGCATGTGTTTCCCCCAGATGGGAAAGTGGTGGGGGCCAAAAAATCCCATGTTCTGGAGACACTGATAGTAACGTTTTTACAATTTAATAATGATTGGTTTGTGAATATTTAATATACCTTATCATACACCTGCTTAGGATCAGAAAACCAAACTGTAACAAAAAAAATACATGCGTAGAATATTACGAAAATTTCTGGGACAGAATTATATTTAAAGATGAAATAATTTTTTTGGCTGTATCCTAATGGAGTCTTGGCAGCATTGCTAGATGAATATCGGTTTCAGGCTCAAAGGGCTGAAAGAATCTGATACTCTTCTCTTCCTGCTCCGTTAAAATGAATGTCTGGTTGTTGTTAAACATGCTTATTTTAACCCTTTCGCAATCTAAATCTCCACTAATTTCATCGAGATCTGTGCACTTCAGCAATGGGTACAAAATGTATGGATTTTGTGGTTCTCTTCGGTGGACCAGTCCAATGATGAACCCCGATTTTACTGCTACCCTATAATACCCTTCTCTGGAGGCGACTACAATATGGTCAAATATGCCTGGACGAGGCTCAAACTGAATAAGGTTTACTCGAAACGGCTCTGGATGAACTGGAACACCATTTTTGGATAATTCTGGAAAAAGCAAAAATAAAAGCCAATAAAAAATTACAAAATCTCTCAAACTAGCGCTTGCTGGCTTTTTTAATGATGGGACAAAATTTTAGGTTTTCACCTAGTTCGAAAAAATGGTTTACGGTCATTAAGATTAAAAAGTTTTTACACTTAAATCTAATTGCTTTTTTATTTGCCGTATAAGAAACCGAACTGCAAATTGAAACATTCAATTGTAAATTCATTAAATTTTGAACTGTTACAATTTGTGTTTAAAAAAATTGTAATTCAAACCCTTGACAATTTAGAAGTTTGAAATGTAATATCATTCTCAATGATCTAAATTATAACTAATATTCCTTCAAAACACACATTAACAAAAATGCCAAAAATAAAACATGTTTCTCTTGAAATTAAAGTATAAAATTAAAAATTGAAAGTATCCACCTTTCATTTATATGTTAAGAATTCCAAATTTGCCCTTGTCTACTCAATAAAAATTTTAAAAAGAAAAAATTAGTCTCTTGCGATTAAAACAAATATTGAAACACACATTTCCTCCTTTCAAACTCAAAAAAATCTTTTTATAAAATTTCACTCTTCCTATTCAGAAGAAAAATAAAAAATAGAAATTTTCTCAGTTCAAAATAAAAAAAAATTTTTTATAAAAAATGTTCAGCTTGGTGCTCAGAACAGAGAATTTGAAACAAAAAATTTTTTTTTTCCTCTTAATGCAAATAATAACAAGATAAAAGTTCCATTTCAGAATCAGAAACAATAAACCAAATTTCTTTGTCTGAAACTTTATAAAAATCTTTAAAATAAACCAAATTTCCTTTTTCAATAGAGTAAAAATTTAAAACTATACTTCGCGTCTTCCAACTTAACTTAATTAATACGAAAATGTCTTTTGAAAATATTGAAATTTTGACTTCCAAAATGTCAGGGCTTTCAATTGTTTAGTTTTTAGTGACTTGATCGGCTATAAGAAAAGAAGCGAAATAATTTGCCCAACGACCACGGTTTTTAAATTAAAGAAGTTAAATTTTCAAAGCTGAAATCTGTAAAATGTTTATTTTTAACAAATTAGGATTCGTCTTGCAAAACTAATTACTGTTTTATGTTCAACAATAAAACTACATTTCAGTTTTTAAAATCATTAATAAATTACTTTGACACCCAGTCAACTAAAAACTTTTGGACTTGGCCTTTTTCTTCCAATTCTCATAGTGACTTCTATTTTTAAGTTTCTATATATCTAACGAAGAGGTTATTTTCATCAATATTATAAAGTGAAAAAAGATTATTTTAGCGATTTTAAAAAGTTTAGGTAGTTGTGGTGGCAAAAGTCAGATATCTGGAAAAAAATAGTTTTCGATGAATTTAAAAATCAAAATATTATAACTGATGTCATTTCAAATAAAAAAAAAATATTTTATTAAAAAAATTAAAATATACCAAAAAAGCATTAATTTGAACCTTGTTTTTTTCAATTAAATTTTTAATGACATCATTTATCAAAATGCAATCATTTTCTAAAATTTGGTAAGAAGCGAAAGTAATACAAAATTCAATTGAAAAAAACATGGTTAAAATTAATGTTTTTTTTAGCTATAAAATTTTTCATAAAAAATGTTTTTCATTTCAAATCACATCAGTTATAATGTTTTGATTCATAAAATCAAAAAAAATGTCATTCATTGCATAATGCTCATAAGTTTATAGTTATTATTCTACTTACCAACAAAGTTGAACAAAATCGCAAAGATGAGGAGCAGGAAACTAAAAATAATTTTCATTTTCTCTTAATAAACGACACTGCGTTTGGTGAATTTCAGTGTACAATTAACTAGTTAGTATTCTAAAAATTGTCTGATTGTATACCCGTTATCTCTTTCGTAATTTGGAATTATTTAACATATGTTCAAGAATTAGCGGAGTTAAGTTTACTGGCCTGACATATTTATATATTTGAAAAAGAAAATTACGTGTGAAAAAGAAGGTAATAAGAGTCTTATCGATTATATTTCTTAATAAGATAAATGGGTTTAGTAGTTGTCAGTACAAGTACTAACAAATCATAAGCATGTTTCAGAATGAGCCATAACTTTGACTTTATACATTCCATACAACATTTGCCACCAACAATTTTTTTATGTACATTTTTTTCAGTTTAACATTCAAAAATATTCGATACACTTTTTTTATTTTAATACAAAAGGCAAAATTTTCAGAAAATTTGTTTCAAAAGTTTTATGTTCAGAAAAAAGTACCCTTTTTCAATTGCTTCTACTACAACATTAAACAAAGATCTGAACATTCATACAGAAGACAAAATATGGGCCTTTTCTTCAACTTTCGAATAAAGTATACTAAAATACACTTTGCTTATTTATTTAGTAATAAAAATCAAATATTTATAAACAAATAGATTTTTCATTTAATTTGGGCCTATTCTTTTTATTTTATTTATTTTTTTATTATTAGGAGTGAACTCAATGTGTTTTTCGATCTGGTGGCTGAAAACGGGGTGCATAAAAGCGAGAGTTTGGTGTATAAGCAATTAAAAAATTCTTCTGCTTCATAAACATAATTTTTTTTTTTCGATTTCTCGAAAACTTTGCGTGTTATATTGACATAAGATAATATGTATCGAATATTTTTTATTGTTAAACAAGAAAAAAAACATTACACGTGAAAAAAAAATTGGTGGAAAATATTGTGTGGAATAACCCATAGGTAATTTATTATTCCAAGTATGATTGGTATACGTTTTCAAGATTAAACTTACGATAAATTTGAAGGCTGCTTTAATCAAACACCGAATTTTCGTTGTAAATTTTAAAAATGTTTTCATGTTTTGGAAAGTTTTGAACAAATTAGACGCTGTTTGAAAAACGTCACTGTACTGTTATTTTCTTTAGAGATTTTACTTAATTCGTGTTAATAAAAGAATTCACGAAATTGGTGTTATTCACGGAATTCATCAAATTCACGAAATTGGTGTTATTGACGGAATTCATAGAATTCACGAAATTGGCGTTATTCACGGAATTCATAGAATTCATTAAATTGGTGTTATTCACGGAATTCATAGAATTCATGAAATTGGTGTTGTTCACGGAATTCATAGAATTCATGAAATTGGTGTTATTCACGGAATTCATAAAATTCATGTAATTTAAAGAATTCACGTAATTCAAAGGATTCAATCAATTAAAGTAATTTGCAAAATTTATTAAATTTACGGAATGAATGGAATTTAAGGAATTAAAAAAATGCCCAAAATTAATGGAATTCATGGATTTAAGAGAATGTATGGAATTCTCGGAATTGCTACATTTCGAAATGTTCATGGAAATTTTGGAATTCACTAGATTGGCTAGAGTCACGAAATTCATTGAATTTATTAAATTCACGCAATTCATTGAACTCTCAGAATTTATGGAATTTGCTAAATTCATGGAACACAGTGAATTTTTAATATTCACGTGATTCATCGAATCGATGGAATTTGCGGAATTCGCGGAATTCATAATATCTGCGGGATTTATGGAATTCATAGAATACACCAAATTTATGGAATGTCTGGAATTTAATAAATTCCAAGAATTCACAGAATTCACCAAATTCACGAAATTTAAGGAGTTCATGGAATCGAAAGAATCCAAAGAATTTAAGAAAGTGAAGGAATTTACGGAATCCTAAGAATTCACGAAATTGATGGAATTTAAGTAATTAACCGAATTGATAATAAGAGAAATTTCGTGTTTCACTCGTTTAAAAACTACGAATTGTTTGCTGACGTTTCGTGAACATTGCAGTTCACATATTCAGGGCTGACCTGAAACTGAGGTATCAAGAGATGTTGTTTTTAGGTATACTCTCTACGATGCCTGTGATTGGACAGAGCGCCCCACCGTGGGGACTGGTCGAAATTTGATTGGACAATCAAGTCTTTTTTTAAAAATCCGGGAGAACGGAAAGCCAAATCGGATTGATATTATATCCATTGTCCTGCTTGATCACGGCTCTCTTGGTTTCTCCAATATAGGCTTTGCCACAAGAACAAGGGATTTTCTATACTCCTGGATCATTGAGGGGTGCCTTTTTATCTTTAGGTTTATTTAGTAGTTGTCCTATTTTTGCAGGTGGTTTAAAAATAGTTTGGATGTTGTGTTTGTTGAGAATTCTTCGTATTTGTTCTGTGACACCTTGGATGTAGGGTAGGGTGGTGGTCATTTTTCTCTCTCTTTCTTTCGTTGGTTGTGGTGACTTGCTTTTTTGAGTGTGTTTTCTTATTGCTTTATCAATTTGTTTGTGTGATCGTTCTGTATTAGGATTTGTTTAACATCTTGTGATTCCTTTTGTAAGTTATCTTTATCTGTTATGGAGACAGCTCTGTATACAAGGGATTTGATGACCGATTGTTTATGAGATGGGTGATGGTGACAGGAGGCATGTAGCTATCTGTATGTGTGTGTTTTCTGTAAACTTCATGTCCTAATGTGATATCAGATCTGTTGTAAACTAATACGTCCAAGAAAGGGAATTTTCCGTTTTGTTCTATTTCCATGGTAAACTGGATATTAGGATATAATTGATTGATAAAATCCAAAAACTTGTTTACTTCATCTCGTCCATTGTCGCCAGATGACAAATGTGTCATCAAAGTAACGGAACCAGAATTCTGGTTCAAGTTTGACTTGGTTGAATGTTTCAGTTTTTAGACATTCCATAAAGACATTGGCTATTGCAGGTGACATTGGGGATCCCATTGCTGCCCCTGAGATTTGGTCGTAGAATAGTTTATTGAACGAGAAGAAGTATTATTGAGACAGTGTTCTATGAAAGGTACGAGTTCGGAAGGGAAGTTTGTAAAAGATTTAATAATATCAATTGTATCCGTGATTGGTACTTTCGTAAAAAGAGATACTATTTCGAGAACCACTATGATGTCTTGGGGTTGAATGTGAATCTGTTGTATCTTTTTAATAAAGTCAAATGAGTTTTAGACGTGAGTGATGGAGTTTCCTGTAGAAGGATTTAGTTTTGTAGCGAGGAGGCGTGCTAGGTTGTAAGTTGGTGAGTTTATTACGATGACGATCTGTCTGAGTGGAATGTTCTCTTTGTGGATTTTTGGGTGCCCGTGAAGTCTTGGAGAAATGGGATTAGTAGGTATTAAGTTAGATATTGTTTGACTGTCCAGTTTAGAGTCTTTGAGAAGAGTTTTTGTTTTACTGACTATTGTTTTTGTGGGGTCCTATTTAAGTTTTTTGTATGTATCGTGAGTTAGAAGGTCCATGATTTTGTTGTTATAGCCTTCTTTATTCATTATTACTGTTGTGTTGCCTTTGTCTGCAGGTAAATATTATAATATCTTTATTTTGATTGAGTCCTTTAATTTCGGGTTTTTCATGTTTTTTTAAGTTTGAGGAGGGAACTTGAGCTTGGCGTAAAGTATTGGCCATACTACGTCGTATATCATTCGCTTTTTCGGGCTTTTTTTGGGATTTTCGATAGGGCTACAGAAAAATTATGTACTTTAGATGAGGCTGAAATCATTTCATTTTCGAAAGGGTGGTCCCAGATGTTTTTTTCTGTATTTGTTAGTTCTTTCACGAGAAGCAAACTTGTATTATGCAAAATCGATTTGGATGCTCCCAAATTATTTTTCAGTTGTGAGAAATTCGGGACGATTTTCTCCCTGCACCATTTCAAAAAAGCTAAGGATGTTAGTAGCTTACCTTGAGTAGTGCTGAGCTTACTGAAGGTGTTGGTTTTAGTAAGAATTCTCTCCCCATAGAGTTCCTCAATAATAGATTTTATGCTTTCACGATGATTTATTTTGTAATAAGAGATATTTCGGGTTTCACTCGTGTAAAAAACTACGAAGTGTTTGCCAACGTTTCGTGAACATTGCAGTTCACATCTTCAGGGCTGACCTGAAACTGAGGTATCAGGTCATGTTGTTCTTAGGTATACTCTCTACGATGCCTGTGATTGGCCAGAGCACCCCACTGTGGGGACTGGTCGAAACTTGATTGGCCAATCAAGTTTCGACCAGTCCCCACGGTGGGAGGCTCTGGCCGCCACTGTAAAACTTATGCGGAAAATGTTTAAATAGAACAAACTTCATGGAATTACTTGAATTAAGCGAATTGTGTGGATTCTCTTAATTCCGGGCGTTACACGAATTCCGTGAATTCCATCAATTACACGAAGTAAGCGTATTCGGTATATTCCGTACATTTAATGAATTTCGTGCATTTAGGGAATTTTGTCAATTCCATGAATTTCGAGGATTTCGTGAATTTCATTAATTCCGTGTAGAAGTCTTGTAGAAGTATTGTACAATTCCAAACCTTTTTGAAAATGTATAATATAATTTTAATTCTAGAAATTTTTTCGAATCTTTAATTATCTTGACAAGTTAGGCTGGCTCCACAATATGTCCAAAAAACGCACGTACGTCGACGTACGTTGATATCAACGCGTAAATCTGCGTTGTTCTCCATTGCTTCCAACTGTCGCGTGTGTTTCATTGGTTCACATTCCAGTGTTCCTTTAAACATTGAACTGCATTGAAGCACCGGAACATCGGAATATAAACCGAGTTACGCGTGATAGTTGGTTGCAATGCGCAACAAAGGACATGTAAGCGCTGATACGAACGTACGTCGACGTACTTACAATTCTTAGAGTACACTGCAAAGCTAGCCTTATGGTATTTGATCATCAAAACAAGTTTCACTCCGACCTATTTCTTAGATATACTACTAGTGGATTTTATTATTTTTACATTCTCATCATTTATGATTGACAAAGTATTAGAATTGTTGGAAATTTAAGATTACAATTTTTCAACGGATCTCCACTTTCGAGACCCCCTGAATCCGAAAATCAAGTTTTTACGATAGCGTCTGTCTGCCCGTCCGTTAGTTCTTAAACACGATAACTTTCGAGTAATTAAACGGGTCAACTCCATCTTTGGCACATTTTTTTAGCTCATAAAAGAAAGGATGAGTTCGTTAACCAGCCATTTTTGATGAAAATTAAAAATGTGAATGCATATTGAAAATTTTTGAGACTACTTTTTTTTCTGAATTTGAAAGTTCTATGCACGGATGTTTATAGTGTTAAAAAGAACAAACAATTTATCCTCATGACTTTTTTTGATTAAAAGAAAATTCTCAGAAACTCATTGTGTAATACGAACTTTTCTATGTAAATTCTAAGGATAGAAAGCCAAAACAGACGCTGATCATATAAACTTTTACAGATTTTCATAACCTTTCTAGGCTTGTAAGAAGTATGCGTTTGGTCCTTTCTATCTATACAAACTAGCTGAGGAGTTTCTGTTCAATTTGCCGGATTCAATCAAATTTACCTCATGTAACGTCTGCATTAGATTTTCTTGAGTCTGCTTAAAAATTTTTTAGTGAATCTACTGTCATTTATATTTTGGAACTTTTTAACCCCAAAATAGCGTTTTCTGGAGAAGGCCACTAGAGAGGAAGAATATGAAGTGGGGACAGTAATTTCATAAAAGGCGGTCTGCATTGGGCCAATTATTTTTCTGTAACATTTACAGTAAATGCGATCGAGCAACCCAGAACATTTTCATGACTACATTCGCTGCATTTCGAACCGATTGTGTCATATTTTTGAGGGCCTCCGAAAATAAGTCTGAGCTGGGAAATTTGATACAGAGATAGCTGAAGATGTTAACAATTTCTATCTTTTCATTTCCACAATAAAACATCTTAATTCTTTTTTTAAATCTACGCCAATGAAAAATAAGAACTTTAATTATTTTTATTTAATTAAGGGTCCGCTGATAGCACAGTAGGCGTATAGTTTTCTTATTTTCCTTTCAAGTTTGATACAACTAGATGCAAAGATCGCCAAATCGTTGGCATTTGGAGTAAACAGTATCTCGCCACTGGAATCCAATGAGATGACCTCGAACTGATTATCTCCGAAAAAAATTAAATACTTATGCAGTTTAAACTTTTAGAGCATTATAATAGATTTGGATTTATTGTCTCTTCTTTAAATGCTTATAAAAAAGCGACAATTAGCTATGGCACCAGAAAGGGCCTTTCAGCAAGACCTATATTTCTGACCTCAAGTTTCTTAAAGATTTTTTTTTTTTTTTGGTAGCGTTGTATTATTTTGCATGTGGTTCTCTCAAATTAGGATATTACATTTCAGAAGCCACTTCTTCCTCTCTCTCTCTCTCTCTCTCTACGGAGCATTGCAGATTTTATCACACAACGGTTTTATAAAGTATTCCTTTATTGGCATTGTCGTCGATCCCCCTCTTTATCATTCCGTTTTTTATTTACTTCTTTGATGACGCTCAAAGCACTAAAGCTCATTTTATTTATAAATCTATTAAGGTCTTGTACAATTTATCGCTACTCATTATTTCGAATATTGTATCTGTAGCACTTTCCTTCCAAAGCATAAATTTAAAAAAATCCAAGTTCCTCTTTTTTATTGATACTACTTCTGATACGAGATTTGCCTCGAAAATCAGCAGCATGTTATCAGACCACCTCATAAGGTTGAGTTTTTTAAAGTAATGAAAGAAGTTGGTCAGAAAACTGTCGCAAAATTGAGCGATCAATAAAACTTGGTCTGTTGCAACCCGGGGAGGGCCCAGCTCGGTTGCCCTCACGGATCAACCATTTAAATTTGAAAGTCCGAAGGACGTATATTTTTTTGATACTGCGAATTTTAAGGTTTCATGAGTTGAGACTTACAAATAATGGTTTTCTGTCAAAAATTAAAGGACACTTTTCTGAAATGCGAACTCTGACAATATGGTTATTCCATAGCGGTCCCCGCTGTGTCGCAGGGGTAAATATTTTATATCCTAAAAATGGACATAGGATGTCGTAAAGTTGTCGTAAATAGGTCGTAACGATGTCGTAAAGACGTGGCGAAACTTTGTGCCCACTGGGTTCTATTTCTTTCTCTGATACTCATTGGTCGCCCATGTATAAGGAATATCCAGAAAGTAAGCGTGGTCTATTTCTCAAAACTATAGAGCAATTGGTTTCTTAAATTTGCATTCATAGACAGCATTTCGACGTGTCCAAATAACAAGGTACTATCGCGGCAGAATCTAATAAAAGGATCCCGTACTTCAGAGGGCGTCAGTGTTCTCAATATTCTTTCCAGATTTTTTCCCATATTCTTTTCAAATAATATTCCCAAGATTCTTGAGCTTCCATGTTTCGCAACCTTAGATAACACCTTTTTGTTTCGTCCTACCAAGATTACGTCATAACAAGTGTGATTAGAAAGCGTCTATGTTTGACCAGGGCGAATTTGTCAATCCAGTGAACAGTTTGTTGATAATTTCCCTGAAAATTATAGAGTCCACAACAAATTCGTAAAAATTAGGCTAGCCAGATATATGAATCGAATCAAAATTAAACCCTTTAAGACGAATGTTTACCCAGAGGAGTGGTTAAAAATATTTTTTTTAATTTTGCTTTTTCCGCATTTGTAGTATTTTAATTTGAGGACAATAATGCATTTTACAACAAATTTAAAATCAATTCACATAAATTTATCATTCTTGGATATCTAAATTCAAATTCAAATTAGATTTAGAAATCTTAGAACAATAAAACAAGTATGGCCAGTTTCTTTTGAGAGTGATCAGGGGCGTACAGTGGGGTAAATTGATATTTTTAGTGTTGAGATGCATTATCTTTTAACTGAAATAACATAGAGCCCAGTGGGCACAAAATTTGGCGACGTCTTTACGACATCGTTACGACATCTTTACGACATCTTTACGACATCCTAATTCCATGTCGTTTCGCTGTCTTTACGATGTCGTAAAGACCTTGAAATTACTCTAGGACTTCAGAGTTCGAAGAAAAAAGTAATTATAAATTCGATTTGATATCTTTAAGGTTTAACAGAATTTAAAGTTAAAAGGAAAATGCTAGGACTTAAATCCGGTTTTTAAAAGCGTTTTTTTCTAGGTTATGTTTCATAAGATTGCTGTTTTTTAGGTTATGTCTTGAAGAATTCTTAAATATCTCTAATTCTTTAATTGACTAATTTCAGAAATAAATGTATGTGATGTTTATTAAAAATACTTTTGATTTCGTAGTTTTTTTATTTTTATATCATTTCATGTCACTCTTAAAGGAAGAATATAAACGAATATTTTTTATTTTTGACAACACTCAAATTAATCGAAAATTATTTTTCAAAGTGCTATAATAAATCAATGTTGAAATTACATTCTGACAATTGAGAACAAGAAAAACTGTATTATCACCTTGTGTTTAAATTTATGTAAATATAATTTTTATAAGATACTTGAGAAACTTAAAAGGTTTTCAAATATTCCAGGCTCGTCCAAATAGAATCTAAAAGATTTCAAAGTAATTTTATGATAAAGGATTTTACAAAATGTGATAAAAAATTCGAGTTCTTTTAAAATATGTTTAGAACTTTTAGAAGTTGGGGAGGAATCCAGAAAAAAATTACATTACAATCTTATAAATTCCCCCAGAAATTTTGAGAAAGTTTGTTTATTCTTTTGAAAACTTTCGATATTCTTTGAAATTCTACTAAATAAATCTTAAATTTACTCGATTTTTGTTCGCTTTTATTTTGCAATCTTACCAAATTGAAATATTTTGCTTTCAAATCTTCTAAACTGTTCTTAGAAATTTTAGGAAACCGTTTGTTATTTTTAAAAACCTTGTTCAATTTTCTCCTAAAGCTTATATTTCCAAATAAAAAATTGTTTAAAATTTTCACAGAAATATAAGAAAAGTTCTTTTTTTATTAATCTTTTTAAAACTTCTAACCCCTCTTATATCTGAAAATTATTTAAATTTTTTCTGCATATTTTTATGTAATCTGCAAAATTAAAAAAAATGCCTTAAAATCTTTCCCATTCTTCTTTGACTATTTTTTAAATCTTCTAAAATCTTTTTAAACAATCTCTTCAAAGTAATTTTTCAAAATAAAAAGTTATTTTAATTTTTCTTAGGAGCCTGAAAAAATATCTATCATTTTCGTGAAACTTTACAAAATTCTTAAAAAATCTTAACAAGTTTTAATTATTTCGAATCGTTTCAAAACTTTTGAATATTTATTAAGCTTATTCAATTTTTTCCCTAAAACTATGCAATATGTCAAAAATGCAAAATTTTTCATTTAAATCTTTCACACTTTTTAAGATTTTGTAGGAAATAATTCAAAATGTTTTTTGACCTTTTTCCGATCTTCTATTGAAATTACATACAAAACAATCATTTAAAAATTTCACAAAAATGAAACATATTTTCTTCAGATTCCTAGGAAAAATTAAAATAATATTTTGTTTGGGGAAATTAATTTTAAGAGAATATTCAAAAAGATTTTTAAAGATTTAAACAAATTTTTGAAGAAAAATCAGGAAGATATTAGGGAAATTTTTTAAAATTTTACAGAAAAGGTTCAAATAGTTTTAAGAGATTAGAAGGTTTTAGAAGGTATAAAAAGATTTTTAAAAAAATTGTCCTTTTATTCGTGTGACCCTTTGTAATAATTGGTAATTTCCAAAAATGAAATTTAAGAAAAAATTAAAAAAGGTCTTTAAACATATCAAACGATTTCCTAAGAGTCATAAGAAGAGATTATAAGATTTTGAAGCAAAATGTTTCAAATTGGTGAGTTTACAAAATAAAAACAAATGCAAAATTGAGTAAATACGAGAAATATTAAGCAGAATTAAAGAGATTCAAAATTCTTTCTAAATTTTAAAAGATTTGGAAAGTTTTTAAGATAATAACAAAATTATCCTAAAATTTCTGGGAAAATTAAGAAGATTATAAGTTAACATTTTCGAAAATTTAACACATATTTCTTGATTCCTTTTTCCTTTCTACCTTTTCTAAAAGTCCTAAACATCTTATAAAAAGACTTGCATTTCTCATCATGTTTGGCAAAATTCTATGCAGTAAAAAAATTTTTTTAAATCTTCTAGATTTTACTGACACCTGGGAAATAATCAAAAAAAATTTTTTTTTAATCTTCTCCAGAATCTTATAAAAATTATTTTCATATACATTTGAAAATAAACAAATAATACCTATTTTCTTGCTCTCAATTCTCATTATTTAATTTCAACGTGAATTTACTAAAACACTTCGAAAAATAATTTTCTAATAATCTGACTGTTTCTAAAGATGAAAAATATTCATTAATGGTCTTTAATCAAGCGTGACTATACACATGTTAATTATTTTACCTTCGCTACAAAGTCTATTTGATTTAAAAAATTCACATTTAAGAGTTTGTTATTCAATAAAAAACTAGTTCTTCATCATTATATTTAAAAGTGCTGAATATCCGGGACGAATACAAAATAACGAAAAAATGAATAGCAACAACACAAATTAACGAAAATATTGCCGAAAAAATAAATGAACCAATTATAAATTGACCGAATATTTTTAAATTCGGAATTTAATTTCCCGTCAATTAATAATCTTCTGGTTGTGTGAAATTTGGGAAAATTCATAATTCTGTAATAATATATATTTTCGCCAATTTTTTTCATTGACGTGTGTATTCGTTATTTATTTTTTTATTATTCTTATAAGTTCTGAATATCCATGCAATTTGTGTATTTGAATTATTTTAAGTATTCCGTTTTTTCTTATATTAAATAAAAATAATGAGTAGGTAGATAAGTCCTATTTAATACCTGACTCTACACCATGAAGAAAAAATGATTTTAAGGGGTTTTTCATATTTATTTTGTAATTTTTATGCAATTTTTCTATGGTACTGCATGATTTTGTAGAACAAAGTTACTACTAGCGCCGCCGCACGGCGTTTTCGACTCTCGTGACATATGTTTTCCATTGCGTGGTATAGTATAAGCACCACTCTGCATGCCGCGCATAGAGGGGTATTCTAATTTCATATTAGCTTATTCATGGCTACGGCACTCAGTGTAAATAACGGGGGTAACTCAGGCTTGAATAAGCGCGCCCTTGAGGATCCCCAATCAACTAAAAGTTGAACAAAATTGATGAACCTACCGACTCCTGCTACGAAAAGTTTCATGACCCTGAGCATATTTAAAAAATATTTTTTTTGTAAAAAGTGAATTGTTAACTGTTAAAGAAATGGTATGCAATGCAAAATAAATTATTGTGCGAAGTTTAAATTAGGAAAACTTGCTGATCGTTTCTTTTTTCACATTAACCTCCTTGTTCGTTGCAAGAGTTGCATACAAAGGCAGCCGTTGCTCATGCGTAGTGATTCACTCGACTCTCGCGCGCCTCTCTCGGATCTTCTCTGAAGCTCTACCGCCCCGTCTCGCATTCCCGTATAAGTTTCTCAAAAATATGCCTGAGTGCCGTATTCACCTTTATTCACGTATTCCTTTCAATACGTTCTTTCGAAACCAGAAAAGGGGGTTCAGAAACCGAAATCAAAAGGAATTCGAGGTTCCAATTACGTTTCATTCTTTTGAATCTGTTTTCGTTTACTGGGTTGCGCCATTGCACATTGAATTTTCAGTCTTTTTACACAACTTTGAGAATTCCACAATATTTCATGAGACTAAAACACGCATCACAATTTTATTTAAGGTGTGCAAGTTTTGGGCTGTACCTTAATTGTGTCTTGGAAGCATTGCTAGATGAATATCGGATTCTGGCTCGAAGGGCCGAAAGAATCTAGTACTGTTGTTCTGCTGCTCCGTTAATATAATAATCTCGGTAACGTTGAACGTGTTCACTTTAACCCTTTCGCAATCTTTATCTTCAAAATCGTCATGGAGGTCAAAACATTGCAGCAGTGGGTGCAAAATGTATGGCTGTTGTGGATGTTCTCGATGGACCAGTCCAATGATGAACCCCGATTTTACTGCTACTTTAAAATACCTTCCTTCGGCTATCACATCTATTTCTTGAAATATTCCTGGCCTAACCTCAAAAAAATTAAGGTTTAGTAGAAAGGGCTCGGGATGAATCGGAACGCCATGTTTGGATAATTCTGAAAGACGAAAGCAAAGCCGATGGATAAATTTTTAAATTTTAGAATTAATCCATAAACAATTATTAATTCAAATGCTTAATAATTAAGAAGTATAAAATGGCGTATAATTAAGACGAATAACTTGGCGCCATCTATTGGCTCCTTACCCAAGCTAGGTAACATGAAATGTTGAAGTTTCGGTCAAGAAACTAACTTACCCTGCCATCTGTTAGAAACTTATAGAGTACTTAAATAAAAACATTTAATTTGCAATAAAAAAATATTGAGTTAATTAAATGCGATAACAATTATCCTATACTTTAAGTTGGACCAAATTACACCCAGTATACGAAATTTTATCAAGGTCGGTTAAGTAGTTTCGGAGTTTAGTGGTGACAAACATCGTGACACGGGATT
>NC_046665.1:122654918-122769611 GCF_010883055.1 Belonocnema kinseyi | reverse complement strand
AACTTACATCGATAAAAAGTTTGAAATAAAACCACATCCCTCTTCCAATTAAGTATAAAATAAAAAATACAACGTTTTCACATTTTACCTCAATATCAAGACGACCAAATTTGCCCTCGTACACTAAATAAAACTTTTAAAAACAGGGTGTCCGCTGGACTGGGGAACCGTGAAAATCATAAAATTACGGGGAATTTTCTCAGACCGAAAAAAACCGGTTTACAATGCGTAATTCGAAAATATTCTACTTCAAAACTTTTCAATTTTAGATTTTTATTTTTGAGCGTACATTTTTAATTTAAAGAATTTTAAAGTGCAGTATTAAATAATTAAACAATTAAAAATTAAAAGCGTTTGAAGTGAAAATTTTCGGATAAAAACAGTTTTGTTTTATCAACTGTAAAAAGAAACAAATGTTTTTTTAATGGATCTGTACTTTAAGTATAAAAATTGAACAATATTTAATTTCACATAAAGATTCTAAGTCCGTTCAAATTTAAATGATTTACAGATTTTAAATTTCTATTTGAAAGTCTTAGCCTTTAAAAAAATGTAAATGTGTGATTGAAACTTTATAAACTATTTTCATCTTTAAAATAAACTTGATAATAATGTATTCATAAAATAAGGCTTTCATTAAATTAAAAATATTGTTTCAGTATAATACATTCAATTTTCAACCCATTGAATTATAATTGTTTTAGTTAAGAAAAAGAATAATTACTTAATATTTAGAAATATTTGTTCATTTGAGATGAGTAAATTGAAGTGAAATATTCAAAACTAGAAACTGAATGGTTTGAAATAGAAACCTTTGAATCGTTACAATTTACAAGAGCTTTTAAGCATTGAACGTTAAAATGTTAATTTTTCTATTTAAAACATATTTAATTTGTAATTAAAATTGTAGAATTTTAATGTGTAAATAAAAACGGAACACTTATTATTTGTAGAAAAAATTATTTTTAATTTGAGAGATATTTATTAATTTATTCCTATACTAATTTAAACGAATTGAGTGCAATTTTTGTTTTAGAACTTCTAAAATGAAAATGAAAGAAAAATGAAAACTAAAACTAAATAATTTAAATTTGTCCTACAATTTTTTTAAATTTTGCAAATTAAAAAAAATCCTTTATATTTTCTAGGGTTTTTTTCAGAATATTGCAATTAGCTAAAAATATTTTTAAATATTCTGTTAAAATAATTCTTCAAATGAATAATTCTTCTCACTTTTCCTAGGTATCTTAAGAAAATGTTTTTATTCTTTTGAAGCCTTCTACAATTTTGAAAAGGCTTCTAGATATCTCGAGATTTTGAAATAAATTTTTGAAGCTTTTCAAGGATGCTTATACTATTAAAAATAAAATTATTGTAACTTTCAATTGAAGAAATTTTAAATTAAAGGAAACTTTAATTGTTCGATTTTTAATGCTTCTAGCTTTAAATTACTTAAAATAATATAATTAATTTTTTTAGTTTATTTTAAAAGTTTTAAATTCAAGAGTTTTAATTTAAATTATTTAATTTTTTGTTTATGGTTTAAAATTTGTAACATTCGACAATTTTATTATACAAATGCTCAATAATTTATACTTATAAAATGGAAGCTACTAACAATTTAAAATTAAATGCATTTTCAAAAATGTAAATCCACAAATGTAAAATTCCCTGTTCAAATCCATAATTTTTATTCCTTAAAAAAATTCTTCATTTTCACTCAGAAATAGAATTGTTTTAGAAAAATCCCTGTTCAAAACCAGAATTTTAATTTTTTTCGAAAATTTTCCATTTAAACTAAGAGTTATATATATTTTTAAATCCCCTTTTCCTATTCGTAATTTTAATTTTTTTTAAAAATATTTTGTTTCAACTTAAAATTAGAATTAATTATTTTAAAAAATTCCCTCTTCCTCAAAATTCGTTAGAAGCTGAAAATTCCTTGTTCAAAGCCGGAATTTTGAAACTTTGCGAAAATTCTCCGTTTCAACTGAGAATTAGAATTATTTTGTAAAATCCCCTGTTCAAATTCGTAATTTTATTTTTGCTTGGAATTATTCCTATTCAACTTAGAATTAAAATTCTTTAAAAAAATTCCCCCTTCCCCAATTTGGTTAGAAATTGATAATTCCTTGCTCAATTCCAGAATTTTAATACTTTTTGTAAATTCTCCGTTTCAACTAAGAATTAGAATTTTTCTGTAAAATTCGACGTTCCAATTCACAATTTTATGTTTTTTCGAAAATATTTCGTTTAAACTTAGAATTAGAATTCAGTTTTTTTTTTAATTTCCTTTTCCTCAAAATTGGTTAGAAATTAGAAATTCCTTGTGCAAATCTGGAATTTTAATACTTTTAGAAAATTCTTCGTTTTAACTAACAATTCGCATTTTTCTGTGAAATTTCCTGTTCTAATTTATAATTTTCATTTTTTTCGACTATATTCGGTTTCAACTTAGAATTAGAATTTATTCTTTAAAAAAATTCCTCTACCCTCAAAATTGGTTAGAGATTGAAAATTCCTTGTAAAAATCCGGAATTTTAATACTTTTCGTAAATTCTCCATTGCAACTAAGAATTAGAATTTTTCTATATTCATAATTTTAGGTTGTTTCGAAAATATTTCGTTTCAGTTGAAAATTAGAATTGATTATTTTAAGAAACTCTCTTTTTCTCAAAATTGGTTAGAAATTGAAAATTCCTGATTCAAATCTGGAATTTTAATGCTTTTAGAAAATTCTCCGGTTCAACTAAGAATTAAATTTTTTCTGCAAAATTCCCTGTTCTAATTTATAATTTGTTTTCAAATATTCGGTTTCAGTTTAAAATTAGAATTCATTCTTTAAAAAAGTTCCCTTTTCCTCAAAATTGGTTAGAAATGAAAAATTCCTTATTCAAATCTGGAATTTTAATACTTTTAGAAAATTATCCGTTTCAACTAAAAATTAGAATTTTTCTGTACAATTCCCTGTTATAATTCATAATTTTAATTTTTTCCAAATATATTCGGTTTCAACTTAGAATTCAATCTTTAAAAATTTTTCCTGTTCCTCAAAATAGGTTAGAAATTAAAAATTTCTTATTCAAATCTGGAATTTTAGTACTTTTAGAAAATTCTCCGTTTCAACTAAGAATTAGAATTTTTCTGAAAAAGTGCCTGTTCTAATAAATAATTTTAATTTTTTTCAAAAATATTCGGTTTCAGCTTTGAATTAGAATTTATTCTTTAAAAATATTTCCTGTTCCTCAAAATTGGGTAGTAATTGAAAAATTCTTTTTCAAATCCGAAATTTTAATACTTTTAGAAAATTCTCTGTTTCAACTAAGAATTAAAATTTTTCTGTAAAATCCCCTGTTCCAATTCATAATTTTAATTTGGTTCGAAAATATTTGGTTTCAGCTTAGAATTAAAATTTATTCTGTAACAAAATTCCCTGTTCCGGCTCAGAATTCATTTAAAATTTGAATCATCGAAATTTTATTTTAAAATTGAAACATCTGCATGCTATGTTATATTTTTTCAAATTAATTTTTCTTGTTTAATTTTGACAAATTAGGAAATTTTCCACATTCATTTTTAAAAATTTTGTAAATCGTTATAAATATTTTTGAAGATTATTCAAAATTTTCTAAAATTTGTATTTGATTTTAAATTAGGCCGCGGCCTATTTGCACTGAATTATGGGTAATAATAGTCGGATTTTGTCAGAATACGTAACCAGTTCGTTACAATTTTCTGTTATCATTGCCAATTTTAAATTAATTTTGAATTCTTTCAAATCTTCTATATATATATATATCCCTTTAACTTACTCGAATTTTTCAATTTTTAATTTATAATTATCGATTTTAAATTACCAGCCGCATATTTATAAATATTAAGTAACTGCTCATTTCTTAATAGAAACATTTCAAATTGAATGGTATAAAAATGGAACTGATTCCGAATCGTCGTGTAAAATCAATTATTATTTACTTTTTAAATCTTGAAGTGAAATTCAATTTAAAAAACCATTAACTAATCTATATTTACAGTTGAAAAAACTTCATTTTAAACTGCATTTTAAAATCTTTAGATTGAAATATACGTTTATAGATTAAACTGAATGATATCATCATTCAAAAAGATCAAAATTAAATTAAGTTTTAAAAAAAAACGGTTAAAAACTAAGTTAGAAGTTTTTTTTTAAATCCCCAATCAAAAAATAAATTCACGGTCATTTCTCGGTTTTCCCGATATCATGAAATTCCCGGTCATTTCCCGATTTCCTGGTCCAGCGGCCACCCTCAAATTATTGTTTCATGTTCTTCAGTGTTATAAAGTAAACAGATGATTATTTACTTATTTATTTTGGAATTAAACTGTTAAAAAATAAAATGCACAATGCTAAGAATTTATCGATATTGTTCGACTTACCACCAAAGTTGAGAAAAACTGCAAAGCTGAGGAGCAGAAAACCAAAAATTATATTCATTTTCTTCTGATAAATGACACAACGTTGAGCGAATTTCAGTGTACAATTAATTAATATTCCACAAAATATCTCATTATGTACCCGTTATCTCTTTCGAAATTAGGAATTATTACACATATTTGTAAGACTAATTTAAGCAGTTAAGTTTACTTTCCTGACATACTTATATATAAAAGAGAACATTAAGTGTGAAAACAAGGTAATAAAAGTTATAAAGTAAAAAATAAATTTCAAGTATCCCGAACAGGCTCAAAACCGAGTCTTATCTTTTATATCTCTAAATCAAATACAAATGTGCAGGCGCTGTGGCTAGAAGTACTAACAGATAATAAACTGTATATTATTCAAAGTACGATTGGTGCCTGTTTTCAAGATTTGACATAAGATAAACTTGGAGGCTGCTACACTCGATTACCCAATTTTTATCGCAGAGTTACAAATTTCTTGATTTTTCAAAAACTAAAATTCTTAGGTATGCGAAAAGCAGTAAAAAAAGAGATTTCAAAGAAATTTTTCATATTGTAAAACATACCAATTCTGCTAACAAAATATCTGATGTAGAATATATTAATGCAAACTCCTGTTAAAAAGAACAAGAATCCGCCCAGTGGGCACAAAGTTTGGCGATGGAATGGAATGAAAGCTTCTAATGTGTCCCCTAAGGGTTTACATTTTTCTTACACCTTCTCTATTCCTTTACACACCCTCCACACACTTACTTGGCGGTGGAAGGGGGACCTACAGTTTAAGGTGGGTTCTGAACCACCAAGAGCAACAGCCTTAAGTACTTAGAGAAAACCTTTTTCTCTAGAAGTACCGGTCCCACGACTCTCCGGAGATGAACAACTCCCTTGCTAGGCTAGTGTTCACCGCATGGGCCTGGAGTAATTTCAAGGCCAGATTTGGAAGTGGCATGCAAAAACATATTTAACAAAATGTGCTTTCTACAAAGTTTAATAGGATTTAACCCTCCAGTGGGCACGAAATTTGGCAATGTCTTCACGACATCGTTACGACATCTTTAGGACAACTTTATGGTATACTATGTCCATGTCGATAAGGTGTCTTTACGATATCGTTAACAAGTCGTATGATCTGACGATGTCTTCACGATATCGCAAAGACACCGAAACGATGATATAGTCCCCATATTGACAACCACTGGAAACTAATTTGCTCAGAATGCTTCCCCGGTCGTGTTTACTAAACATAAACTCGACCTGGGAAAATCTTCCGGGTTAAATCACTTTCAAGTGGCCATTCAACGACCTTGCCACTTTCTCCCCGAGTTGCAAACGCTTGCAGGGAAGAAAGAGAGTAATAAAGTCACACCTGGCAAAGCTGTGATGGAAGGTTTCCCCATCACGCGCCAGACATGACTCACTCCGCGTCATCACTCGCTTTCTCTCTCTCTCTTCTCTCTCTCTCTTCCCTCCACGCAGAAAAGCAGCCAGTGGCAATCAAATGTAAAGTATACGAATTACCGCAGTTCCCTTTCGTCTGTTTCTTTCATTTTCTTTTATCAAAATTAGGGTCAGATAGTGATATGATAATATTTATGCCTTATTTAGTTTTATATTTCTATTTTGTATATTGTATCTCGTGTACTTTTAACGTTTCTTGCGATATTTTATTTTTTTACGTATATGTTTTTCTTTGTGGTATTTTACACTTTATTCTTTATGTATTTGTTTTTCGTTTTATTTTATGATATTTTATGTACCTTAATTTTACCCTGCGATATTTCACATGTTTATTTCATGAATTTGAATTGTAACTTTTGATATTTTTATCCTATAGCTTCTCTCTTATTTTATGAATTTTAATTTTTCATTTTGTGACACGTTTTTTTTCCTGCTTATTTTATGTTTTACTCGGCGTTAATAATTTGTATTGTAATTTTACTATTTTCAATTTTCGTACCACGCGCCATATTGTCGCTAGTTTCAAATTGAGCTGCGCGCTCAATCCCGCATAGAGTAGGAATAGACGGGACAGCCGCTACGCCCCTTCATCAGCAACGAGAGTGGCCGAGTGGATCGTGCCAATCGCCGACGGGCCCGTCTCTCGGCCGACGGACATAAAAGCGGTTGCGTGCAAGCAAAGGCATGCACTTCTATTCGGGCTTCCAGTCGGGTAACCTTAGTCCCCTGGTCGCTTTCGGTACCTGTACCATTTTTTGAGAATAAAGTGCTTAGGAAATCAAACATAATTTTAGCCTCTCTCTCTCTCTCTTTTACCTTGCTCTCGAAAACTCCTATTCTCCGCACTCATTCGCACTGAATCTTCTCTCTTTTGGTGACCCCCCCCCTCTCTCTCTCTCTCTTGTACAGTAAGCTCTCTGCAGCCTCGACACGAGATCTTTACTTCTTTCAGGGACGGTAAACTCTCTGCAGTTCCCCCCGCCATCTTTATTATCTTCAGAGCTTGGTACGCTTTCGCAGCTCCGCCTCGATCCCTCTACTTTTTCTTGGTTAGGTCCGACCCTCGATCTCTTCTTCCGCTGATTTGTACCGCCTGGACGAGGACGAGCCACCGGATGTTCCTCCCCTCTCCCCGCAAGCGACTCCGTTTGTAGAAAAATGATGACGTCATCATTCTTGACTAGGACGAGCTCTTACGCTCTACCATAGTTCCTCCAGCCAACCGTCCTTGTGGAGAGAATAGACGTGACCTACAGTTGTAGGTCCAGCCAGCGTGGAGGTACCTCACGACGGTGAGAGGAGCTCCCAACATTTGCCTGCAGCCGCCGATGAGCCGACGGCAACCACCCCAATCGATGGACCGACTGGACGAGTTCCTCGAAGTCAACAACCGAAGCCTGCCCGTTCAGACACCGTTCCTAGCTCCAGCCAGCGACCGAAGTCGTGGTAGGGACGTCGTGGTCCATAGCCTCTTCCCAGGAGAGTTCAACGGCTCACCACCCAACAGCAGAGAGGTCGTGATCAATCGCCTTTGCCCAGGAGGACTCGGCGGCTCGCCACACAACAGCAGAGAAGTCGTGGTAAAGTACCCTCTGTCCTGGAGGGCACGACTGGCTCGCCACGCCCGGGAAGCGCTTCAGCACCAGCAGAGTCACGCATTCTAGATCCACCACGATCCCTCATCCATACTTTAGATCAAATTGGGTCAAACCTACCACCCGGTTTGTATCAACGACATGGGCACAGGATGTCTTAATCTTGTCGTAACAATGTCTTGAAGACGTCGCTGAATTTTGTGCCCACTGGGCAACGACCAAATTTGGACCACAACAAAAAAAAAGGTTCCTATTGTGATCTGAAAAAAAATTTTGGACAAATATAAGAAAGAGGAAAGAAAAATGACAAGGGCACGAACTATATCCCCTCTTTTTTTAATATCAATACTGAAAACACAGTTCTTGCCAGATGTTATAGTTTAAGAGAAATTTACAAAAATGTCTATCCCTTAAGATAATTTATTTTAACTATTAATACCAACAATACATTTCTATGACAAAATCTCAATTTAATTCTAAAGGACTCTATCAGAACTTCTAAATATAATGTAAAAGATAGCGGGAAATTTCAAAAAATTATAATTTAAAAAACGGTTCCAGATGACTTTGTAATGATTTCTTTGGATGTTATTGCAAAGTTCCTGAGTATACCCTTTGAATTAGTTCAACAGGCCATTTTCAATAGATGGGATATTATTAAAACTTGTACTCGATTATTTTATGGAAGATTTAAAGGTTTTTGCTTTCAGGAAATTAGAGTTTGTCTTCCCTTTTTATTTTCGGTTTTTTGACGATTCCTTATTATGTGTTCCTCTAGAAAAGTCGCAGATGATCATTGATACCCAGTGGGCACAAAATTCGGCGACTTATTCACGACATCGTTACGACATCGTTACAACATCTTTACGACATTTTCACGACATCCTGTGTCCGTGTCGTTCCATAGGCCATAGGATGTCGTAAAGTTGTTGTGAAGATGTAACGATTTCGTAGAGACGTCGCTAAATTTTTTGCCCACTAGGTTTTCATTTTTCACAAGAAACTTGAATATTGTTAGCAATGTCCTTTTTCTGAATCATCAACCACAAAAGTTCATTTAGAAACACATTGCTATTAGAGTTCAACAAATCAAAAACAAACAAAGTAATATTTTGCACGCAGATAATCAGAAAGTTTCAAAGGGGATTAGGATGTTTGGCTTCTCATTTTTCTTTTCTATTTTTTATTTATGTCCACAAAAAATTTGTGGACTGTAATAATTTTTCATCTTTCGTTCTATACGCCATTTTGCTTTTACTCCGTTCTTTCTATGTTAACTCATAACACTTCTATACACAATTTACGTAGTCTATGTATTAGAATCCATTTTTAAAAAGTGTCAGTTTCTCCCTCATTTTGTTGAGAAGAACCACAAACTTTTAAACTATGAAACGAGATGTTTGGTATAATTTAATCTCTACTTCGTGAAAATCATGCAGAGGATTATAATACCCACACGTTTTCAATGATGTTTATTATTTTTTGTTCTTTAATCTATCACCTGAATTCGAATATATGTCATAGAAATCTTTAACGAAAAACTGCATTATGTATGGTAAGCCATTGTCGGTTTATGCAATTTATTTTCTAACAATTTATCTAAGTTAAGAAAGTGAGGCATTTTTGAAAAACCTTCTGTATTTTTATTTATTTTAGTGTAATGGATCGTCAAACATCCTGACGAGGCCCAATGTCATGGAGCGAAAGCTCGAAAGCTAAAAAAAATTTCTTAGATCACCCAGTGGGCACAAAATTTGGCGACGAATTGACGACATCGTTACGACACCTTCACGACAACTTTATAACATCATATGCCCATGTCGTAAAGTTGTCGTAAAGATCCCGTAACGATGTCGTAAAGACGTCGTCAAATTTTGTGCCCACTGGTTATTAAATAACAAATTTTCTAATACCTGTTCTCATATTATTATCCTGATCAACAACTATTGTAACTGTAATTGCACAATTAATAAGAAGAAAAAAAGTAACAAACAATTTCTGAATTGAAAAATTTACTTTCAAATTGTTGAAGCAAATAGAGCTATTTTATTTTACGTATCATAAATTTTAAAACAATATAAATATTAATATTTTTTAAAACAAAAATGTGTAATGTAATTTCAAAGAATTTCCGAGCCAACAAAATGTGATTTAAAAAAGGTGGCACTAACATGGCGCTGCTGCTGCCAAGGCGCTGGTGCGACGTTTCGTTTTCGAAACTTTACGCTGTTTGTGAATAAGTGGAGTCTGAAGTAGATTACATCTGCAATTAATTACAGGTTGACTTCCCAGCGGACACAAAGTTTGGCGAAGTCTTTACGACATTTATGTTTGTCAATTCAAGTTAATCAGCAAAATTCCTGAAATTAAAACAAAGAATCAATCGACCAAATTTGAATACTCGCCACAAAACCTTTAAATTGCAATTTGAAGTAAGTTGAAAATTTTTCTAAAAAAGAAAAAAATGTATTTGTTTTTGCCAAAAATACAACAACAAAATAAATAAAAATAAAAAGGCTACCAATGAAATTCCTTTTTTTCTCCTCTTATTTCTTTCATCTTTTTTATTTTCATTAGGATCAAATCACAACAATAAAGGACCTCACACTAAATGTATGGGAAAATGGCTTTCGGTGGATTTAGCTGAAACTTTGTGATTTTTGAGGTTATAAGTGCCGGATGAAATATCCGTAAAAAAATCAAAAAAATGGACAGTTTTAGCGCTATGTGGCGCTAAGCGCTCAAGATCAGTAAATAAAACGAATTACAACAGATTTTGTTACAAAAGCGATTTCAACATAAAAATCACGGTTCAGATCGTGGTATGTCATATTTTCGCCTACACCGTTGACTCATATAGCGCGCTTTTCAAAACGATCAAACGCTAAGCGCCCGAGATTTTAAGTTGACTAATTAATCACTTCTTTAAAGGCAAAAATGGTACCCAAAGTAACATTAGTAACTAGTGCGCACATACCGATGATAACATTCTACACTTCGCAAGAGGGTTGAACGCTAAGTGCTCAAGATCAGCGAATAAAACCAATCCTAGTAACTTTAGCGACAAAAGCGATGTCACTATAAGAATCACGCATCAGAAAGTAGTCAGTTATATGTTTAGCCAAACCAATGAGTTATATTGCGCGCTTCTCAAACGATCAAACGCTAAGCGCCCAAGATTTGAACTTGACTAGGTAATTACTTTTTCAAAGTCAGAAACGGTATCCAAAGTAACATTAGTAACTAGTGCGCACATCGATAATAACTGTATATTCTTCGCCAGAGGGCCGAACGCTAAGCGCCCATGATCAGCGAATAGAACTAATCCTAGTAGCTTTAGCGACACAAACGATGTCTGTATACGAAACACGCATCAAGAAGTGGTCAGGAACATGTTTAGCCAAACCAATGACAATATGAGTCAACACAGTTAACTCATATAGCGCGCTTCTCAGAAGGGGCAAACGCTAAGCGCAGAAGATTTTAACTTGACTAAAAAATTACTTTTTTAAAGGCCTTTTACAAAATAAATGACAGACAAACATACCGTCGTCGATGGAAATAATGAGTGAATGCTACATGATAAACGACTGTCACTTTTTAAAGCAAAAAGCGAACGACTTCAGAATGAGGGACTTCTCGAGAGCGGATAGTAATTTTATTGATAAGCTTAGGAAAAAAAATTCCTATCTGTTCCCTTCTGTATTAATTGTGTTGTATTTCTTATTCCCTTTTTGTGTTTAGTTCCCTGTGTTTATTTGTTTTATTTTGTTGTTTCTGACTTTTTATTTCGTTTTATTAATACATTCTTCTGCCTTTCAAGACCATAAGAGCTTGTTTCTCTTATGGTAGGGCTTATGGTAGGCAAAACACTTTTAGACGCCTTCAACTTCGAAGACCACCACTTGAAGTCGCCGATGAGAGTAGGTTATGTCTCAATTGCAATTAATCGATTCGCGAAAAGAAAGAGTAGCTCCAACGTGACCCAGGCTGTTTAAGACTGAATGTTCTTACACAAACAGGCAGGAAAACGTGCATGTTTTGTAATGCTGATGTTAATACGCTAAGACTTTCAATTGAATGTAAAGTTAACGCTTTTATTGTCATGGACATTTTCATTCCAGAAGAAACAAGAGCATGCTTAAATCATTTGGATGAACATGGTTTCATCTTAGGCCCCTCGCTTCCTGGACTACAAATGATTAATAGACCGTATAAGATCCCGGAACAGCAGTTACTACTGTTTTTGTAGTAACTTCGTAACGAAGCAAATGTTCATGCGGCGGCGGCGTTTAATAATGAGGATAGTTTCACTGATGAAGAGTTTGAAGCTATTGCTCCTGTAACAAAGGAGCAATTTAGAGAATTGTATGCATTTTGTGATCCTATTCCGCAGTTACATGGACATGGTGCCAGATACGTGAGGAAAAAAGATCTGCTGACTTTCCTTTGCAAAAATGCGTCAAGTTCTTTCTGATGAATTTCTGAAGGTGATTTTTCATTATTCGAGCCTGCAATCTACAAGCAGGGCCATTTCTACTGTACGAGAGTTTTTAATGCAGCGATTTGTGCCTGTTAACATTGGATTTAATGCGATAGGCAGAGAGGAATTCATTGAAAGACACGTCACATCATTCGCCATGAACTTTATAATCCACAACCAGAAATTCCTAGAGCTATTGCTATCATCGGTGGAACTTATGCTTACATGCAGAAGAGCAGTAACTTTCGCATACTTCGACAGTCATTCTGCAAACATAAAGGACGTCACTTGGTAAAACCTGCTCCTATTGTTGCTCCGGACGGATACATACTTGAAATACAAGGACCATATTTTTCTGACTCGCGAAACAATGACGCACAAATGCTTATTAACGAATTTGAAAGAGATGTGGAAGGTATGAAAGAATTTTTCGACATTGGTGATATTTTTATAAAGGACCGTGGCTATAGAGATGCCCAACCACTTTTAGAACGCTTAGGAATTGTGTCCAAGATACCACCATTTCTCCAACAAGGACAGAGTCAATTGGTAACAGAAGAAGCAAACGAAGCTCGGCTAATAACGAAATCTAGATGGATAGTGGAATGTAGAAATGGCCAGATAAAGTCCATTTTCAAGTTCTTCAAGAAAACCATTCCGATGGCTTATGTACACAATCTAAGGGACTTCTTTCGTATTGCTGGTGCTATAATTAATCGATACCATCCTGTTATCGAGATGCAAGGCGCTACAGCAGAGCTTGCAAGAGAATATACAGTGAGAGCTCGTGAGCCAAATATCGTGCAAGCGCGCGCAGAAGAGAACAATATGCATTACGGAAATGTAAATTGGAATCGCCTGCATGAACTTCAAGTACCACAATTTCCTCGCCTTACATTGGAAGAAATACGCGACATAACAATTGGCGTGTATCAAGTAGAACCTTCCCCATCTTACGTGCAAGACAAGATGCAACGAGAAGAAGATGAGGAGTTTCAACTAGATACGCGACTTAATGAACGTGGGTTGATCAGAGTACGAGTATTTTCTCGTTTCCGAAATGCGACAAGGTACCAGCTCTCGATAGCGTTCAATGAGATCGATGACATAGGACCAGACAATAACGAAACGCTTCTCGGTTATTACTGCACATGCAAGTCAGGGGCCAGAACTCTTGGCACTTGCGCACATATTGCAAGCGTTTGATGGTTCCTGGGTTATGCACGTCACCAGCAACACGTAAAGTATCCTCAAACTTCCTTGCCACAAAGGATTCTAGACGCTGCTGATAGAGCTGATCAAGCGAAACCGAATCAAGAGCCAAAAATAGTTTAATATTTCGCAAAAGCTACTGGGATTGGTTCTATTTGCTGATCATAGGTGCTTAGCATTCGGCCCTCTTGCGAAGGGTACACTGTTATTATCGAAATGTGCGCACTAGTTACTAATGTTACTTTGGGTACCATTTCTGCCTTCAAAAAAGTGATGAATTAGTCCAGTTAAAATCTTGGGCGCTTAGCGTTTGATCTTTTTGAGAAGCGCGCTATATGAGTCAAGGGTGTACGCGAAAATATGACAGACCACGATCTGAACCGTGATTTCTATGTTGACATCGCTTTTGTAACAAAGTCTGTTGTAATTCGTTTTATTCGCTGATCTTGAGCGCTTAGCGCCGCATAGCGCTAAAACTGTCCATTTTTTTGGATTTTTTTACGGATATTTCATCCGGCACTTATAACCTTACAAAATTACAAAGTTTCAGCTAAATCCACCGAAAGCCATTTTCCCATACATTTAGTGCGGGGTTCTTTGTAAAAAACAATTACCAGCGTTTCGGCACTCATAAAGCACCCTCATCAATGACAAAAAATTTTTTTAAAAACTCGAGCAGACCGAAACGGCAACGAATCCACGATTCCGCAAGGTTGGTACTTATTTCTTACATCACATTTTTAAATGTGATTTGATAATAATCAAAAATAAATGAAAGAAATAAAAAGAGAAGAAAGATGATTTGGTTGGTTTCCTTTTCATTTTCCTTTCCTCTTATTTATTTTTTTAAAAAAGACATATTTTATTTTATTTTTCAGAAATTTCACCCTTTTTTCAAGTTCTAATAGGAACATTTTATGGTGTTTGTTCAAATTGTTCGTTTCATTTTTTGATTTAATTTTTCGGAATTCTGCACATTAAAAATAACTGTACAATCTACAAAACTCTAAGGGTCCTCGACGATATCTTTTTTCATCAATCTATAAATCATTATAAGTAAGAATTTTTTATATGCTGAATTGAACTGCAAAAGTATTTACTAACATGCTAAAACTATTGCTAATTATTATATTAAAGTTAAAATGGAATCTGAAGTCCAAGACTTTCCAATTGTAAATTTCAGTAATAGCAATATTTTTGGTAATACGAAAACTCATTCATTTTATAATTCGGTCAATTTATAATTAGTTATCTTATATTTTCGGATTTTTTTGCTAATTGGTTGATTTATTATATAATAAATATAATTATTATACCTATATATTACTAAAATTATTTTCAACATTTTTTTATTTTATAGTAATTTAAAAAATATTATTAAAATTGAGAGTCTTTTTAAAAGATATTTATTATTTCTAATCTATTTAAAACGTCTTCAATTTTCAAATATATTTTCAACTGACTCAAATTTGACTAGAAATTTTTATATACCATTTAATTTTTTTTAAATATCTTAAAATCTTTCAATTTTTCCCAGAAATTTTTCTTCACACGGATACAAGGAAAAGTCCTTTTTTAATCTTTTCAGACTAGTTCATTTGCAAAATTTCCTCATTTTTTCTTGACTACTTTTTCATTTTCCTTGATCAATAATGTTCAAATACCACAGCATTTCAATCTTATAATATTTTTAACATGGAATCTTTTTTAAACGAAATAAAGCAATATTTCGGATAAAAATTTAAAACTTTCAAATTTATTAATTCGTTTTGAACCCAAAAATGTATTTTCTACGAAGTGAATTCACAGAATCCTTCAAACAAAATATTTCAATCATCAAACAAAAAGAATAATTTCCAATTAAAAAGTTGCTTTTTAATTTCAAAAATGATATTTATACTAAAACAGATGAATTTTTAAACCAAAAAGATAAATGTAAAACTAGTTGAATTTCCTGTTAAAAAAGATTTCAATGGACTTCTCACGATCAAAATATGAATTTTGGAACAAGAAGTAAGTGACAACGATAAAAATTGAATTTATAATGCACAAAAAGGAATTTTTAATAACAAAAATGAATTTCTATCTAAATGGTTGAATGCTCTACTAAAAAGTTGCATTTACCTCCAAAATGAATTAAATTTCTTTTAAACCAGATGAATTTTTATTGAAACAAAAAATATAAAATTATTGTTGAATTCTCATCCAAAAAAGATTCCAGTTGCCTCTTCAAGATTAAAATATAAATTTTTGTTAACGAAAAATTAATTTATACCACAACAAGTATTAAATTCAAAATTTAAAAGGACCAATTTCTTTTAAGTTGAACTTTGTTCCAGAAAAGATTCAGTTCTTTTTGAACATAAAAATATAAATTTAAAACAGTAAGTGAATTTACTGCAAAATAGTTGAATTTTAAAAAAGTTATTGGAATTTTGAACAAAAAGTATGTAATTTAAACGAAATAGCTTAATTGTCATCCAAACATTTCTATTTTTATCCAATAAACATCAATTTTCTCTTGAAATAGCTAAATTTTAAATTAAAAAAAAACGAAAATTTTTCAAAAAAGGTGAACTTCCATCCAGAAAAGATTTCAGTTCTCTTTTCAACAATGAAATATTAAATTTAAACAAAAAGTATTAATTTTCAAAAAGATTGTTCAATTTTCTGCCAAACAAGATTCCAGATCTTTTTCCAGCTCAGAGTTGCATTTTTGTCCAAGTAAAATGAATATTCTACTCAAACAGGTCAATTTTTAAGTTCGAAAAACAAATTTTCAGAAAAAATAGTTTCAATCGAAAAACGATTTTAGTAGACTTTTCAGCACCAAACTATGAATTTTGAACAAAACTACTTGTTGCAAATTACTGTATATTTTTTATTTTTCATATATCTCTGATCGTTTGCAGTTTAATTCCAAAATTGTATTATTGTTTTGAATTTGTTTTAAATTTAGTTAGAACGTTTAGATATCTGAAAAGATTCCAAGACATTATTAATTTCAAAGTTATAAATTTTTTTAGAAAAATGCACATTTTTTTACAATTTTATGAATAAAAAGCTTTTTATGCATTCGAAAATGTTTTGAGAGAACCAAAAAATTTTCTCTAGATTGCTGGGAAAATTTAGTTATTTTCTGGAAAAATATAGGACAATTTTTTATATTTTTCTATATTTTAAAATTTTTTAGCTTAAACAGTTTTCAAGTTAAAAAAATTGACTAAAATTATACATTGCAAACCAGTTAAATTAATTTGAATGAATTCGTTTAAAATTTGCTTTTCATCATATTTATTCATTTTCATTATACTAGTATTTTTAATTCAACATACACTAAAGTTATTTCAAGCTAAAAAATAAAAGTGGTAAACAATTATATAGAAAATTGATCGAAATATTTTAATGTTAATTATAACTAGTTTTGTAAATTACTTCGAAGCAAACTTTATCAAATAAATATTTCACAATTTCCATTGTTTATTTAAATATAGTTTTCAGGTTCTTTTTTTCTCCCATAAAAGATTCTCTGCAAATCTTGTTAGTACGTTTTTATTACAAAACTTTTATTTGGGGACCATAAAATCGTTTTTTTTTTGTAAACAATAGGTTTTCATGAATAAAATTTTTTACATAAAAACGTGCCAATGAGATTTGCAGAAAATCTTTTAATGAACAAAATATAAGCGCTACATCATTAGAGTTAAATGAGAATTGCAACTTTTACCCAAAGAGAAAAAGAAAAACATTAAACTCTAAATAGTTATTGATAAATTAAGAAAAACCGAAATATTTTTGTTAAAGTTCACCTCGAGTTTTTTCCAAAATTAGTTATAATTGAGATTAACATATTTTCCGCAATTTTAAAAATAATGGTTAACAAGGTTCATTTTTTGAACGTTAAATAACATATAATGACAATAAATAATAATAAATTTAATAATAAATAAGGAAACACATTGTCGTCGTTAAAACAAATAATTTGTTTATTGAAATATTTAAAAATCCGAAATGAATTACAAGTAATAAATAAAAATTATCATATTATATATATTATATTAAGTAATATAATGAAATAAATATGATAATATTTATACTGTTTTCTTTTCGGATATTAGAAAATTACACAAACTATTATATGGATCATTTAATTGGGATTTACATCTAAAAGCAGTGAATTTTAATATTTTCGCAAATTATTTTAAACTTAAAAGATTAAAAATCCTTAATATTATTATCTTTTACCCAGATTTATCAGAAATATTATTTATTTCATATTAATTATGAACATTGTTGAATCTTTCATTGTTAATTTTTTTTGGCTTTGATGGACGTTAAAATAAAAGGTCAAAACACTCCTTGTTGATCATCTTTAAAATTAATTTATTAATGATTCTTAAAACTGAACTATAGTTTCATTGTTGAACATAAAACAATCATTTTTTTTTTACAAGAAAATTCTTAGTATTTTCGAATTTAATAGTTTTACAGATTTAAACTTGAAAACCTTAAATTTGTTAATTGAAAACTGGTAATAGTTACAAAAAAAAAGTCTCATTGTTTTATAGTCAATTAATAGACTTGAGACACACTTGAACGGACCCTTTTTTCTTGTTATTATTTTTATTGAAAGTAAGGAGGGATTTTTTAAAGATTGATTACGATATGAAAAATGTCAAGAGAAGAAAAGCATTACGAAATCAATAATTCCATTTTGCGGTGAAACTATAAAAGATACAAAAATAAAATGAATCAAGAAATCATTATGCACCTAGAAAGTATTTACAAGTTTTTTAAGAATAACTGCTTTATAGGATGAGTATTTTTTTATTTTTTTAAAAAACACAATTGAAAATAAAAAAATAAAATTTCTAGACAAATGACACAAGCTGCGAAAAAAACGAGACGAAAGGTGTTCCACCAAAAGAGAACTACCAATTTGTTATAAATTGTTTTTTGACAGGATGCATGGCTTTTATATTAATCGTAAGAAGCAAAACTAAAAATTAAAAAGTTAAATTTTTGGACAAACAACACAAACTGTGAAAAAAATGGTGTAACCAAAGTGGTTCATTCAAAAAAGGGCTACAAATATCTTATAAACAATTTTTTGATAGGGCGCGTATTTTTTTCCTTTTTGAAGTAAAAAATAAGATTGAAAATGAAAATATTAAATTTTTTGGAAAAACGACCCAAGGTATAAACAAAATCAGTAGACAACATTTACTTACCTGAAACGGATCTAAAAATTTGTTACGAAATATTTCGAGCAGATATTATTTTGGTAGTATAAAAAAGATAAAAAATAAAAAATTGTAAAAACAAGTAAAGAAAAATCTAATATAAAGTTTTGAACATAATATAAAAAAGTTAACATTTTGGACAAAATTAAGTTGCGAAACAGGAGATACTTCATAGGAAGATGCTTTTTAAGTCGATCGAGCTTTAACATTCAGGTGAAAGATGGAAACTTTTTATACGTCTAATAATATTTTAATTTGCAGTTCGGATTCTAAATGATCAAATGAAAAAAAGTTTCAAGTATTACAATTTTGAAGTATTAATTTTTTTCAAGTTCATTATTCAAAAACAATTTTTTGGAAATAGGTTAAAACCTGAAATCTTTGTTTCCATTTCAAAGGTCATCCCCCGCTAGTTTTTACAGATCTTTTATTTTCTCATTAGCTTTGTTTTTTTTTAACCAGAATTATCCAAAAATGGTGTTTCAGTTCATCCTCAGCCCTTTCAACTAAACCTTTATTATTTTGAGATTAGCGGCGGAAAATTTCTTTATATAGCTACTGTTTCTGAAGGAAGGTATTTTAAGGTGTCGGTAAAATCGGGATTCATCATTGGAATGGTTCATCGAAAAGGACCACAACACTCATTTTCTACCCATTTCTGCAGATCCCTGAAATCGATGACTTTCGTGAATATCAAGATTGCGAAAGAGTTCAAGTAAAAATGTTTCACATCAACCAGATTATCATATCAAGGGATCAGGAGAACAACGGTATCAGGTTCTATCAGCCCTTCGAGCCAGAATCCGATTTCCGTCATTAAAAGCTTTCACGATAGATATTGGAAGTTTATTTTCGAAACGTAAGGTAACACTAGAATAGAAAAGGTTGTTGTTTTCAAGTGTTAACTTTGGTATGGTACCTTACATGTATTGGAATTTTACAATAAAAGTCCAGTAGACATTAGCTCTTCTGCATCATCCTTAAAGCTGGATATCTCGACACCTGTTGAAGTGAAAAATTAAAAATTCCCGGAATTCACGGATTCAATGGAATTCGTGGAATTCACGAAATTCATGGAATTCCAGCAATGCAAGGAATTCAAAGAATGAATCAAATACATGAAATTCACGCAATTTATTGAGCTCATTGAGTTTACGGGAATGAAAGAATTAAAGGAACTTGAATAATTTAGGGAAATCATAGAATTTACGGAATTTAAAGAAATTCAGAGAATTCATAGAATTCACAGAATCACTTTTTTTTAATTAAAGGTAGCACTTAATGCATTGCGTTCACGGAATTCACGGAAATCAAGTAATTCACGGAAATCAAGTAATTCATGAAAATCAAGTCACTCGCGGAAAACCAGGAATTTACAGAATCCACAGAATTCACATAATTCAAGGAATATATTGAACATAAAAAAATTCACTAAATTCGTAGACATGACAAAACTCATGGAATTCATGAAGTTTATGGAATTCACGGAAATCATGAAATTCGAGGAATTAATGGAAGTCACGGGATGATTGGAATTGACGCAATTCATGGAATTTAACGAATGAATGAAATAAGCGGAATTTATTTAATTTACGGAATTCTCGAAATTCTTGGAAATCTTAAGATTTAAAGAAGTCTCGGGATTTAAGGAATCCACAAAATTTAAGAAATTCTGTGAATTACATAAATTCCGGGGGTTTCATAAATTCCATGAATTCCGATAATTACGTAAATTCTATGAATTTCATAACAACCACAAATCCAGTGGTTTCCGTGATTTACGCAAAGTCCATGAATTTCTTCGATTCCAAGAATTCCTTTAATTTTATGAATTCTGTAAATTCCATGATTTCTGTAAATTCGATGAATTCCCAAAATTTCAAAAATTGCGTGAATCCTGAAAATTCCTTCAATTTCAATAATTTCATGAATTCTATGAATTCCATGAATTCCGATCGTGAATTCCTGGAATTTCCATGAATTTCATTAATTTTATGAACCCCGTGAGTTCCGTGTATTCCAAAAAGTCCGTGAATTCCGTAAATTTGATGAATTCCGGAAATCCAATGAATTTCGTGACTTAAGTGAATTCTTAGGATTCTATGAATTACTTAAATTCCATAAATCCGAGAATTCCATAAATTCCATGAATTCCTTTAATTTCATGAGTTCCATGGATTTACGGAATCCATGGAATTTATGGAATTTGAGGAATGAATGAAATAAGCGGAATTTAAGGAATTCTATTAATTACATAAATTCCGAGGATTCGATGAATTTCATGAATTCCGAAAATCACGAGAATTCCGTAAAAACCAAAAATCCAGTGAATTCCGTGAAATCCATAAGGTCCTTGAATTTCTTCAATTCCAAGATTAATTCTGTAAGTTCCAGAAATTTCGAAAATTTCAAAAATTGCGTGAATTCTGAGAATTCCTTCAGTTTAAATAATTTCATGAATTCTGTAAATTCCATGAATTCCCAGAATTCCATAAATTTCGTAAATTCCTTCCATTCCGTGAATTCTGTTTTTATACGTTTAATGCGTACACTGTCACTAACATTTTTTAAATGGTGTAAATATTGTAACTTAAATCGAAAACTGTGATTCAAACTACTGAGGAATTACAACCATAAATTGTAACTAAATTTTTTTTATTAGATTTTGAAAAATGTTCTCAAAGCACCTACGGCTTTGACGATTACATTCTCATTACGAAACTTGCGCTTCACGCTCGATAATTCGTGTCCACTTGAAAAACTGCATCAAGATAATTTATAAATCTTGTTAAAATTTACTAAAAATAACGTTTTAAACTTATGAATCACTTAAAAAATAAAAAATTGCATATTTTTGAAAATGATGAAAATTGTTTCTTCCTTTTTTAGAAAATTATCAAAATATTGAAAAGCATATACCTTTTTGAGGTTTTATCGAATTTAAACTGTGATTAGGAAAATTTGCAACTCTTTTAGACGCGTATCAGAAAATTTGACAACAATTTCTAAAACTCATAAAAAATTTAATTAAAATTTTTAAAAAGCTCAAACTTTTTGAATTTTCGTCAAATCGGAAAATTTAACTTACATAGTTTCTAAATACATTTGACATCTAGTGATGAATTTAAATGAAATTTTCTAATATTTTAGAAAAATATTTATTTTTTATTTGTCTGAACATTTTCAAAATTTTCAAAAGTATATAAGTTTTCTAATTTTCATCGAAATTAAAATTGTTATTTGCATGATATTCAAGTCTTCTACGCATTTATAAGAAACTTTGACAAACAATTTTGAATTTGAAAAAAGAAATTTAATTTTGAAAATACTCTAAATTTTAAAATTTTGGTTGGAAATATCTGCTTAGAGAAATTAGCCTTTATTTTGGGAACATTGAGAGATGTATCAAAGGCTGACTTGAATTAACAAATCTTTAAAAAGTTAGCTATTCAGGTAACCATGCATATATACATACATACAGACAGACAGACTGATAGACACCGACAAAATGTTATGATTTTCGGATTCTGCGAGTGCCGAAACGTACAGATCCGTTAAAAACCAGTGTTCAAAGATTTGGACATGACAGATTGTCAGAAAAATGTCAGATTCACATAAAATGTGATTATCTGAAAAAGTACATGCCAGCAATTAAAATTAATCCTTAGAAAGTAGTATGAAAATGAGGACATACTATTATTAATTAAAAACAATGCCGGACTCAAATCCCAGTGGGCACAAAATCTGGCGACATCTTCACGACATTTTTACGACATCTTTACGACATTTTTGTGACATCTTTACGACATCTTCACGACATCGTTACGACATCTTTGCGACAACTTTACGACATCCTATGTGCGTGTCTTTTCGGTGTCTTTGCGATATCGCAAAGACACCTTAACGACATGGACATAGGATGTCGTAAAGATGTCGTAACAATTCTGTAAAGACGTCGCCAAACTTTGTGCCCACTTGGTATTATTTCTATTTTTGTGGTTAATTTTATTTCAATAAATTAATTGACTCGAACGTCCATCCTTAAATTGAAATGATCACTGGCATAGTCCTAAAAGAAAGTGGCCGGCCTTTAATTTTCATAAACTACGCTAAAACTTGTAGAAGTTGGGGAGTGGAACAAAAAGTCATATTTTCTATCAAAAATTTAAATAATTGTTAAAAATTAAGTTTTTAGTTGAAGGTTCATTTGTTTAAAAATTTAACTATTTTCATTAAAATTCTTTTCATGATTGGTTGAAAATAAATGTTTGAAAGTGACAATTAAACTAATCCATTTTTGGTTAAAAAATTAGCTCTTCAAATTAGAAATTTTATTATTTGATTAATAATGTATCTTTATTAGTTAAAAGTTTAACTTCTTGACATAACATTGATATATTTCGTTCGAAATTTATCTTTCTTGATAAAAATGTAATCTTTCTAGTTGAAAATATAATCTTCTTTGAAATACTCTGTAAAAGTAAATATTTTTTATATTAGGGATTTAGAATTACAGTTAAAACTGAATCATTTGCTTTCAAATAAACTTTTATGTTAAGAATTATATTGTTTTGAAGAAGTTCAGCTTTTTGGCTTGAAAGTTCAACAGTTAGGTAGAAAATTAAACTATTAGGTATCAACTTTATAGTGTATATTGTAAAAGTTAAAAATTAAACTATTTGGTAGAACAATGATGTGTTTTGTTAAAAATTTGTGTTTTTAATTTGAAAATAATTTTTTTTTTTCAGTAAAATATAGTCGTCTTTTTCGATAAAAGATAAGTCTTTTGTGTTGAAAAGTCCTTCTGCTTGGTTGAAAGTTTATATTTCTTGTTTGAAAAGAACCTTTTTTTTATTTTAGCTGTCTTCGAAAAAATTAAACTTTTTTACTTCAAAATTGTACTTTTTGTTCGTTTCCCTTTGTCGATTCCTTGCGACACTGCAGCTAAATTTTTATTTAAGTAGAATTGTGTTCTTCTACGCTTAATTCTGAACCTGGTACATTTTTGACATCCAAAACTAACTTTTAAAAATTTCATATTTGCGCACATGTTTTCCTTTGTTTGTCAAAATACCAAACCACGTCAAAACTGTCTGCTATTTAAACTTGCATACGTCGCGTCGACACTCTGGTTGGTTACAGTTGGCGTGTTTATTTAAAATAATGCAATATGCAAGTAAATCTTTGCAACAAACAATTAATTAATACAAAAAATTCTTCGTTTAAGAAACTGCCTTATGAAGTGAAAGATTAAGAAAATGATTTGATTTTACTAGATTAAAAATAAATAATCGATTTTAAATTTTAAGGGAGAAATATCTTTTTCATCACAAATTTGAATTTAAAATATTTTTAAATTTCTTAATGCACTTTACAATTATTGTTTGTTGTAAAAAATTGTGAACAAAAACTTTTAAAAAATTATTTCAAATAAGAGCGCCAACAGTAACCAATGCATTATATTTCAATGAATGGTCCCATTAATATTTTATAAGCAATAATTTTCAATATTCAAATATAATTTTCGTTGAAATTTGAGTACATTTTCAATATTATTTTTACTAATTTTACATTAAAAACCTTTGAATAGGATTTAAAATTCTTACAGAGTTTATAGGGTATTAAAATCAGACTAAAAAATTTGTAGAGATTATAAGAGGTGTAAACAAGAACTTGAAAAATAATGAAAACATTTTTAAGGGAATCAAAGAGGATTAAAATTGTACTAAAGAAGTCTTGAGAGAATTATATAAGGAAGGCGAATATTAAGAAGTTCTAAAAAACAATTCATTCAGTACCATGAAGAATATAAAATATTTCGACTAGGGTATCCAGTGTAACAAAAAGCAAGTCATTTCATTTCAAAGTGCAAGAAAATCAAGAATCTTTTATTGAGTATTAGAACAATCTAGAACTTCAAATTCAAGTAGCAAAAATCCATAATTTTAATTTTAAGTAACAATAAAATGCGCTATTTCAATTTTCAGGTAAAAAAAATTGAAATCGAATTCAATTAGCATAATAAATTGGTACTCTAATTTCAAAAAGTGAGCAATAGCGAATCTAATATTCGTGTAGGATAATAATTATTTAGTACTTTAATTTCGAGGAGCAAACAAATCCAGCGCTTTAATTTCGAAGAGCAAAGAAATCGACAATCTATTATTCGAGCAATCTGCAACTCTCGGACTTCAAATTCCATTTTAACTTTAATGTGATAATTAACGATAGCTTGCTCATTTTAATATTCTTTCAGCTAAAGACCATAGTAGTAAAAGCATGGGTCTGCGGTCCCCGCTTGTATCTGATAATGATTTGTACAATAAGTTGGAATTGATATAAGATTCCTTATTTTCAGAAGATAATAATTAAATAATTTTTTTTTCAGCCTATAATGTAGACACAAAAACGCGCTTTTCAAAAATCCATTGAAAAAAAAATAAAAGGAATTTTGCCTTTTCATTTTTCGGGATTAAAAATACATATCAATTTTTTAAATGAAAATACAACAAAAGCGAATTAAAAAAAAATATCGGTTAACAGGTTTAGATCGCAGATCCTTTAATTGCTTTGGTATCAACGTTCATTTCATTCTACGCTTTGTTTTTCCATGAAATTAGCTCCACGTAGCGTCATTCTGTTTATCCAATTTTTTTATAATATTAATCAAGGATTTGGTCAAGTTTCCTGAAAATTTAGTGTGTTTCTCGATTTTTGCAAGATTGCCCATGATATGTATACCCATCGAGCACCCAGTTTGGCGACATCTTTACAAAATCATTACGACATCGTTACGACAACTTTACGACATCCAATGTCCATGTCGTTAAAGTGTCTTTACGATATCGTAAATAAGTCGTATGATCTGAAGATATCTTTACGATATCGCGAAGACACCGAAACGACATGGACATAGGATGTCGTAAAGTTGTCGTGAAGATGTCGTAACGATGTCGTGAAGACGTCGCCAAATTTTGTGCCCACTGAGTAAGCATTCATTTGATTAGCCACTTGAACTGTTTATGCGGCGACGTTCACTTCATTCGTCTGTTCATTTTGTTATTGAAAAAATTGATGAAAATAAGTTGAATATGCAGAAAAGGTTAGATTATCGAAAGAAAATGACTACACCGGACTAATTCCACGAAAAAACAAATCGGAGAATAAAGTAAACGTCGTCATCAAAACGGTTCAAGTGGCAAAACAAATGATAACTTACACGTACTATGAAGAGTCATACGGAAATAAAAAAGCAGGAAGTGCCCAGAGAACTATACCAAATCCTCGATTGATCTTATGAAAACAAATTGGATGATCAAAAAAGGTTCTATTATGAAAATAAAGTCACACTACACCGCAGTGTCTCCAGAAAGTGGGATTTTTCGGCCCCCACCACTCTCCCATCTGGGAGTGACACATTCAAACGTAGTGTGTCGGTGAGTCGGCTCTGTTAAATGCTGCGAAGCCCAGCCTCGTGTAAAACCGAACATGCACGAGCAGGAACCCGAGCTCTCCCGACTTCACGAATGACGATCTAGCTGCTCCTCAATTTATTCAGGTTTCAAATTGTGTTCTGCATGTCTTAGTCATATTTTTAGTAAACAATTGATTCTTAACAAATGAATTTTCAAAGAAGAATAATTCGCCAACGAAAGAAATTATTTTCAACTAAAATTATAATGTTTCAAGGAAAAATTGAATAAATAAATTTTCAGTTGAAAATTAATTATCAACCCCAAAAAATCAAGGTTTCAACAAAATTTCCAAAATCAAATTTGAAACAACAAAAATTTTTGTTAACAAAATAGGTAAATTAAAAAAAATAGATGAATTTTCAACCATTTTATGCCAAAATAAAAGAAGTTTCACCAAAAAATGCATTTTCATTAAAAAGAAATGAATTCTTGATCAAAATAGATGAATTTTTGAACAAGGAGAATAATTTTCCACCAAAAAAGAAGAATTTTTGACTGAGAAAGGTCAATTTCCTACTAAAAAAATGCAACCAAAAATGATACAAAATGATACTTCGTATGAGAAACTGTTTTTTCAACGATAAAAAAATCGAATTTTCAACAAAACAGTTAAATTATTAACCAAAATAGTTATTTAAAAAAGTAATTTTCAACCAAAAATAGAATGGAATGAATTCTGAGAGAAAATTAAAAAAAAGATCACAATTTTTTAACATTATTTCGTAATTTTGGCCATATTATATAATTTTAGAAAAAATAAGGAATTTAATTTTTATCAAGCCTTCTTGCGCAATTTTGTTGTACCATTTTTTGTTATGTTTATGTTGATTTGTGAAATTTGCTTTCAAATTTAAGTAAGTTTAAGAGATATTCAGAAATTTTGAAACTATTAAAAATTAATTAAAACTTGCACAAAAATCAGGAAAAAATTGAATAATTCCTGAAGATTAGAAGATCAGAAGGTCTGAAAATATTAGAAAAAAAGAATTATTTTTCTGATAAACGTTTGAAAATTTTAAATAATTTTTATTTAAAAAAATGTACTTTAAAAAAAACTCAAAAAGATTTTGAAACACATCAAACGATTTCCTAAAATTGTAAAGAAGAGTGTAGAAGATTTTAAAGCAAAATGTTTCAAATTGATAACATTAAAGATTTAAAAAAACGTAAATAATCCTGTAAATCCAAGTAATATTTAGAAGAATGGAAGAAATTCAAATCTAATTTTAAACTTAAATTTTTTAGAAATGTAGATTTTCAAAAATTTCGAAAAAATAAACTTTAGAAGCTTTAAGGGAATTCCGAAAGATTTCAAGGAGCTGAAAATATTTTTCTTAAAATTCTGTGAAAAATTTAGAATATTATATAAGTCAAGTTTTTTACACCTTGAATGCCTTTTTAAAATTCTTAAACATCTTTTAAAAAGACTCGAATTTTTAAAATATTTTTTTAAAGAGAAAAAGCTAAAAAGTTATTAACTTGACCTCATTCAAAAAACAAAATTCAAAATTCATTGTAAGAAAATGTTGTAAAATGTTCCTTTGAATGTGGTGGGGAAAGGAATTTTATTAGAAAATGTGTGGAATTTTCTGAACAGAAAACTGTATGAATTTCAAAACTTTCTTATTTTTATTTTTCAAGTGTATTTTAATCTGCTTTACGTTTACTGAGAAATCATATGCTGAAAAACGATAAGAGAAATATCTATTTCTTCAAATTCAACTATAATTTGAAAAGTGAGTCTTCATAGTATTTTACTAACTAATGGATATATTTTTAGAATTTTATTCCTGAAATCTATTCCCTAAGGTCAAACATGGTACACAAATATCGTAAAATTTAAATAACACCAACTATTTGCAGGAATTTTCAAAATAAAAATCAATGTAAATCATATTCAAATAAATTTTGGAAATATTTATAAAAGCATTATTATTTTTAATTAAAAAAAACTAATGTATAGAGAGTACAGTTTTTATTTCAAATTTCACGCGGGTTTTTGTACCATGTATGACCCTCTGTCAGAATCAAGAAAAAATAATCTAAAAATATGTTAATTAGTTATTAAAATGCTACAAAGACTTACCCTTACAATTTTTTTTCTCTTTTTATAATTGTGAGATATTTTTTCGTAAAATAAATTTTATTGGATTTATTTTACAATTACTTACAGTCAATTTCCAATTAAAAATATTTTACAATTAGATTAAAATTGTAAAAGCTAAATATTGTATTGTTGAGATCAGTATTTTAAGACATTAAAGATTTTGTAAAGATTTCATATACAAGAAAATAAGAATTATCAGTTTGTTTATAACTTTATATGTAAATAATTATTATAGGATTCTTAAGAAAATTAAAAAAAAAAAGATTTATGAATATATCACATGTGTCAGAAAAGATTCTAGGAGATTTTAAAGACTTTTTATTTTAAATTTATAGGATTTTAGAAAATATTAGAAAATTTTATTATCTATTTAAAACGTTTTAAATTCTTTAAGATATTCGTAACTCTCTTGAGTTTTTATCGAAAGTTAAAAAAATTATTCAAAATGTAGAAAAAAATTTCCTTATAATCTTCTAAATTTTCTCAAGCATTTTAAGAAACTTTGTTACATCTTTTTTGAACTTTTTAATCTTATCAAATTGAAACATTTCGCTCTAAAATCTTCTACACTCTTCTTTTAAATTTCAGGAAATCGTTTGATGTGTTTAAAAATCCGCTTGAATTTTTTTAAATGCATTTTTTAAAATAAAAAATCATTAAAAACTTTCACACGATTATTAGAAAAATAATTCTGTTTTTTTAATATTTTAAGACCTTCCAATCTATAATCTTCAAAAATTATTCAAATTTTTCCTGATTTTTTTTTAATTCTGCAAAATTAAAAAAAAATTCCTTCAAAGTTTTACAGATGCTTTGATAATATTTGAAATGTTTCTAAATGTTAAAAAATAATCTTTTTAAATTAATTGTTTGAAATAAAAAATTATGTTAATTATTCCTTTAAAAATCTTTACAAGTTTTAATTATTTTTGAATCGTTTCAAAATTTACGAATATCTCTCAAACTTACTCAAATTTGAAAGAATTATGTTCCTTAGTTTTTCGAAAGTTAAGTAATATGGAAAAATTACAACATTTTGTATCGAAATATTTTACGTGCTTTTTAAACATATTGGGAAATAATAAAAAAAAATTTGTAATCTTTTTTTCAATTTTCTGTTGGAATTAATTCCAAAACAATTATTTACATTTTTTCCCAAGGAGTTTCTTTCATTATCTTTCATTATCTAAAAGTCCTTCGTTTATCTTCTTTTATTATTATTTTTTCATTTTAAATACATATCTATTATATGTTATTAAAGTTTAATATAAAAATCTTAAATGTTAAGTGTATTTAAATACGAAATTTTTTAATGTTTCCAAATTTTTAGAAATAATTTAACAAATTTTACCTGAAATTAAAATAAAATTTTTTTAAATCTCATTCAACTTATTCCAAGTTATCTTTTTTTAATTTTCAAAATTTATGTAATTACTTAATCGGATTAGAAATAATTGGACCTCTTGCGATTAAAAACGGGGATTCTACTTGAAAAAAAATGTGCTGAAAGTAATCTTATTTATTCTTTTACAAGAATTTTTAAGTTTCTTAAACCAGTTTATTCTACGTTTCTAACAATCTTCTGAAGCTTAAAATCTTTTTTAATCTCATCAATTCTATTCAATATTTATTGAATTTCTTTGATTATTTAAATCTTGTACAAATTTGTAATGTTTTCAAAATTAAAAAATGTTGATTTTAAAACCTTCTACACTCTTGCTCGAAATTTTAGGAAATTGTTTGGTGTGTTTCAAAATCTTCTTTAAATTTCTTTTAAAGCACATTTTTTAAAATAAAAAATCATAAAAAATTTTCACACGAAAATTAGGAAAATAATCCTTTTTTTCTAATCTTGTCAGGTTTTCTAATCTTTAAAAATTATTCAAGTTTTTCCTGACTTTTTTTATTTTGCAAAATTTAAAAAAAATGCCTTTAACCTTTTCAAGATACTTTGACCATTTTTGACGTCTTTATGAATGTTTTAAAATGCTTTCAAAAATAATCTCCTAAAATTAATTTTTTGAAATAAAAAATTATTTTAATTATTTCTAGAAACCTAAAATAATTTTAATTATTTCTAGAAACCTAAAATAATTTTAATTATTTCTAGAAACCTAAAATAATTTTTTTCATTTTCATGAAAACTTACAAAATTCTTGATAAATCTTTGTAAGTTTTAATTATTTTTGTATCCGTTCAAAATTTCTAAATATCTCTTAAACTTGCTTAAATTTGAAAGTAAATTTTTGAACCATCATATAATTTAAAAAATTGTGTAACAACATTTCACAAGAAGGATTTATAAGAATTATGTTCCTTAATTCAAGATGTGAAAAAATTGACTCATAATCTTCTAAATTTTTCCCAGGAATTTTAAGAAAAACAGTTTTACCTCCTTGAAATCTTTCGGAATTCCTTTAAAGTTTCTAAAGTTCATGTTTGAATTCTTTAAAAATCTAAGTTTCTGATAGAATTTAAGTTTAAAATTCGATTTGAATATCTTCGATTCTTCTTAATATTTGTTGCATTTACTCGGATTTGATCTATTTATTATAATTTTACCAAAATTGAAACATTTTGCTTTCAAATCTTCTATAATCTTTTTTTCTTAATTTTAGGAAATCCTTTCACATGTTTAAAAACCTTTTTTAATATTCTCATAAAGTACGTTTTTCAAAATAAAAAGTCCTTGAAAATTTTGCTACCAATCTTGAGAAAGTTCTGTTTCTAATCTTGTCGGACCTTCTAAGCCTTCTAATCATTAAAAACTTTTCAAAAGTTTCCTGATTTTCTTTGGAATTCTGCAAAATGGAAAAGATTGCCTTAAAATCTTTAGATTCTTTATTAAGAATTTTAAACATAGTTTAAAATGTATTGGAATTTTCTAAAATCAATTTTTCAAAAAAAAAAATTATGTTAATTATTCGCAGAAACCTCAAAGAATTTTCTTCATTTTCGTAAATGATTACAAAATTCTTTAACAAAATCTATACAAATTTTAAGTATTTTCTAATCGTTTCAAAATTCCTGAATATCTCTTAAACTTACGTAAATATGAAAGGACATTTTTGAAACCAAAATAAATTTTTTTTAAATGTGCAACGAAAATGCGCAATAAATTGCCTGAAGTTTCGTTCTCTTGACACCATAGGAAATTCAGTTTACTTAAAAACTCCTCGAAATAGCCAGTTAGCGACCGAAAACGAATCGTGAAGTCGGGCGGGCGCGGGCTCGTGCATTTTCGGCTGTACAGGAGGCTGGCCTACGCAACATGTAGCAGAGTCGACTCACCGACCTGCTACGTTTGAATGCCTCGCTCCCAGATGGGAGAGTGGTGGGGGCCGAAAAATCCCACGTTCTAGAGACGCTGCTACACCGGACCAATTCCACCGAAAAACAAACCTGAGAATGAAGTAATGGTGTATTTACACGCCTGTCACGCCTGGCGATAAATGCGTGCCATCATCACATGGTAGAATGAGAGAAAGATGCATTTTCCGTTCACACACGAGAGGCGTGTAAATATACCTTAAACGTCGACGCCAAAGCCGTTGAAGTGAAAAAAGAAATAAATAAATGCTCACACGTACTATAAAGAAACATACGAAAATCGAAAAACGCAGCACATGTTTCTAGAAATGTACTAAATCCTTACTTCATATTATGAAAAATAATTCGATAATCAGAAAAGGTTCGATTATCGAAAGAAAATGATGCTACATGGGACTGATTCCACCACACTAGGTACAGTCTGGAGGCTAAAATGTGAACGAGTTTTAGTGAATTCTACCTCCCCTAGGTGGCGTCTGTGTTGATGCTTGTGTGGTAGATGGGGAAGATCAGGAATATAGGAACATGGCGGACATGTAAATAACGAGTGAGTGATTACATTAATCACATCTGCAAATTATTAAAATTTTCTATTTGAAACAAATTTACATTATTTTTATTTTTAAATTGAAAAAGTCCGATCTGTTCGGAGTGGCACTCAAGTTTTGTGCTTAATGTATCTGTTTAAATATTTTTTTCATTTAGAATTATGGGAAGAATAATTTACACAAGCAAACCATTTCATGCGCTATTCATGTTTTTTTTTATATTTCATAAAATAGTTTGTTTACGTAAATTTTTCTTCCTGGAAATCTAAATAAAAAAATATATTATAATTTGCATTGTATGGTGGAGGAGTGGGGCGAAGGGGTTGCCGGATTACAGCTGTAGTTTGTTCTATCTCCGATAGATGGTGCCACTCCGTTACTTTATTGCCAAAGCAGTTAAAGTAAAATATTAAATGAATGCTGACACACACTTCGAAAAAAATACGAAAATCAAGAAACGCAGTAAATTTTTTGAGAAATATGCCAAATCCTTGATTGATATTATGAACACAAATTGGATAATGAGAGAAGGTTTGATTTTCGAAAGAAAATATCACTAATCGCGTCCAGTTTTTTCAACCAAAAAATAAAGCAGGGAATTAAGTGAACGTCGGCACCAAACCCCTTGCTTGACAAAACAAATGCATGCTCACATGGTCTACAGAGGTTGCTTTATAATACAGAAAAAACGAAAGATAAAAGTTTACATCTATTCCAGGTGAAAGATTCTCCGCAACAAAAATGAACTTTGCCGAATAAATTTTACATGACTTGAAGATACTTTCCGATTTTTAACCTAAATTGGAGGGAACTGAAAATCCCCAAATGTTAGTTGCTTTTTTGTGATTTTTGCTAAATGGTATTCAATTAGTTCTAGTACATCTACAATAGTCTCATTCATTTCAGAGAAGATATATCAGTAAGACCAATTTTTTTCATGTCTTCTGTTGCGGATTCTAAAAGTTTCACTGAAATTTGCTCACATCAGCGTCAGGCAGTAGATGAGATCAGAATTATACCCACAACCTCGGTGGAGCTATCCCCGAAATATGTTTAATTTTGACAGTTGCAAGTCTTACCTGCAATAAAATTAGCTTTTGTTTTTTCTGTGTTCTTTTGAATCTGGTGTCCCGATTTCAAAATCGAATTTATTTATACTTTGCCGTTTTCCCATTGCTGCTGAGGACATCCTAGCAGACGACAGTTTTTATTCTATCGTAGGATAAATTTTCTCCAAATAGCACGTAAACTTTAACAACAGGAAATTTTACATGCAATAAAATTTGTCTTCAGTTTTTTCTGTGAACGCACGGTATTCTGCAACCTGTACGCTTGAGATTTTAAGTTTTTTAAAGTACGTTCTCCCCATCCGATTGCTAGGAAACTTACAGTTTGTTTTGCATCACTTCCGGCTAACATAATACATAATAATTTTTTTATAACATTATCCCATCAAGCCCCATAACATATTTTTCCCCGTCAAAATCGGTTCAGTCATTCTCGATATATTTTTTTTTAAATTTCTCATATAAGCCCCAGAACTTCCATAAAAATGGTCTTTAAACTTATATAAACTGTATATTTCTTTTTTAATAGTAGATTTAATGTTTTCGGGATGATCCATTATAAAAAAGGAATATTGCTCTTCACTTCTGCAGGGCTAACCTGATATTGAGCTTTCAGGTTATCTTGTTATTTGTATATTCTCTACGGTACCTGGGATCGGCTAGGGCGCCCCACCGCACAGTAGGGGGAATCGGGAATTCACTGTTCATAATCCACTACAGACTACAATTCTTGACCAATTTTGATGTTTTTTTTTTTAATTCTGAGAATTATATCTTGCAGAATGACTATAGGCGTGAGTTTTTAATTTGACTCTGTGAAATTTATTATTCAAACAAATAGAATGTCAAAATTGGACATTTTAGAAATAATAATTTTTTTTCGAAGGAAAGACTTCAGAGAAGTCGCTATTTATCAAAATTATTGCAGAAATACTTCAGAAGGTTTAAGATTTAGGTTAATTGTTATAAAAAATTAATATAAATAATTACTTTCATACAATGATCAATCACAACAAAAAACTTTTTCTTGATTGGAAATGCCTTGATATCTCGTAGAAGTAGTTTCAAGAATGGAAAATAACCATTAGTTAACAATTATCACTATTACAAATATTCTAATATACAAATTGTGTTATTTTATTTTTAATAAAGATGTTTTTCTTATCAACCGACTTTCAAATTAATAATAAATTTTAATGAATAGCCGCAAAAATATAAAAGTTAAATATATTTGTTTTTAATAACAATATTATAAACAGATTTAAAAAGGTACCGTTTTTCATCAGGAAAAAAATTTTTATCTGCTTAATTATGTTGCAGTTTTCTAAGTGGTTGGTTATAACTCATCAAGAAAGTGTGCCAAAGTAATTCTGAATTTAAATTATTATTAAATAATAACAGAGAATTGTGACTTAGAAACAAAATTAAAAGAAAAACTATTTTGCTCTGTTGTTTTTCTATACCATAATACTCGATTAGAAATATGCCTTATTCATTGTCTACTTGGAATTGTTTTTTAATTTCAATTTTTGTAATAATTCTTTTTCACAATAACATATTAATTGTCTGGTAGATTAGATGACGGTTTTTGTCGCGAATGAATATTGTTTTCTGTCAAAAGACTCTTTCTGAGAGAAATGAAAATCCGCTTAACCTTAAATTTAAGAAAAGATTTCATTTGTGTCAACAGACATCACAAGAGAGTCACAATTCTGCATTATTATTTGATAATAATTTGAATGCATAATAACTGAGCAAAATTTTACTAGCAGTTAATATCGAATCGAATGAATAACAACTGTATTCAGTAGATTTATTAGTGAAATTTTACTTATTTATATTTTAAGAGCGGGGGATGAATTTTATTATAATAAAGAAAAAGAAATCTTTTTTTCATATTCGAAATTAATTAGGATATTTATTTTTCTGTTACAGGTAAGTTCAATATTTCTCTTTAATAATGACTGGACACGCATCTGTAAGTAACAATACCAAAACAACTTTTTCCGTTTTACATGTACTGTATCATTTTTTCATTTTTTGCCGTGATAATTTAACTAATAATTTATAAAATAGTAACATGCTTTAGCGTCTAACAAAAGGAAAAAGTGACGCAATTTGTATTTCAGATAATATTCGTAAAAATATAATGAGAGTCATGTCCAAAGGATTTTCTATCTCAAAATTAACTGGAAAATACCTACAGAAATTTATATGGTGTTCTGATAAATTTTCCATTGGGCCTTTATAACAAACCAATGAATGCAAAATATCTTTATAACTTTCAACTGAAAATCCACTAGAGGAAGGACGCTGCTTTCCACAGTAGGAAAATGAAAGTCTCAAGTAATAAGTTTTGTGAAGAGTTATTTCTTGACACCGCACAAAAATATTACAATCATATTAATTTACTGTCAATCACTGGGGGAAATGTGGTTATAATAAAGAATCAACCCAGTGGACACAAAATTTGGCGACGTCTTTACGACATCGTTACGATATCTTTACGACAACTTTACGACATACTATGTCCATGTCGTTTCGTTCGCTTTACGATATCGTAAATAAGTCGTATGATCTGACGATGTCTTTACGACATCACAAAGACAGCGAAACGAAATGGAATTAGGATGTCGTAAAGTTGTCGTAACAATGTCGTAAAGACGTCGCCAAATTTTTTGCATACTGGGGAACCTACAGTCACAGAACTGACTGAAAATACAAGAGTTCTGCTGCTTATATATAATAAGAGTATTTTCGACATTCGATTCTGAGCGTGCTCTGAGTGCGAAGAGGTGCTCAACTATTTTGTTCTGCATTGCAGAACTTTTTAACCTGAATGCGCATTAATCTATTTTACGGTTTACTGGTGATCAGCTGACGGCCCTTGTAGTCGTCCCGTAGCGGGATGACAGGTTGTACTTTGTGCACTTACATGAATATAAAGTGGTATCAGCTGTTTTAATTATGAATTTGCTGGGAGTAGTTCTTGATGAGAATAATAAAAGTTGTGGAATAAATCATATTCTTTTACTTCTATGGATTTTTAAAAGAAAAATAACAAATCATAATGATTTGTTATGTAAAAATAAATTGTTCTTTATGAATAGTCTTCTCAAAACCTATTTTTGGTTTTTGGTAATTTTTTTAACCCAAGGCAGAATTGATTTAACTATTCCAAACAGCCATCACATCTGTTGAAATGATTTCCATCTCTTTTTTATTATTTTGAAGAACAGTGTCGACCTATTCTGAGACATTAATTCCACACTGTCCGCAAAGCCAGAAAAATTTTTCTGGCATAAACATCATTTAAGGTCAGCAAAGCATCTTCTGAAATATATTTTTTAACAATTTGTAGATTATTGAGCTCGTCCTCTATGCTTGCGGAAGGTACCTTTTTAGGTTTAACTCTTACGTCATTTTCTTAAACTGATCTTCAAATTAAAGAATTGTTTTTTCACTAATCTAAAAAATGATTTTCTAATTTTAATCTGTAAGTAAGAATTACAGTTTGTCGAAACATGTTTCTGAACATGACAGCTGATCATTTCGACAAAATTAATTAAAAAACTACTGTTCTTATTTCGCCATGGAGACTGGCGAAGACTGACGTCAAATCCTTTTTGGTTATAAAAGACCGCCCAGACTCGATGGTCACGTATACGCAGCCTATTTGAAAAAGTAACCTAAATATTATTTTTATAATTTTTTGATGAAAATACTAGAGATATTTCTAAAACACAATTTTTACAACGTAAACTTTAACCAAAAAATATGCCCGCTGCGCAAGCACGTTCTTATTGCGCGCCGCCCCAAGTCTGAGCGCACGGGTACGCTCTCGCGCTCGTTTTCGTACGTTTAATGCGTACATTTTAACTACATTTTTTCAAACATTGTAAATACTATAACTTAAATTGAAACAAATTTGACAACAAATTTGAAATTTGAACATTTTTTTATTTTGAAAATGCCCTAGATTGTTTATTTTGATTGGAAATATCTGCTTAACGCACTTAACTTTCATTTTTCACACTCTCATGAATGAGAATGTAAAAAATTGAGTGGAAATTGGTTCAGGATCCAAAAGATCCTCAGGATTCAAATCATTCACATTCGCGCACATTTTTTATTATCTTAACGCTCTTAACATTTGCTCTGGCCAAAACGACGGAGAACGATTCCAGAGTACGAAGACGGTTTGCACGTATCCCTTGCCCAAGAAATTTGCACAATACACAACCATTCTAGATTATTTTTACCGAAAGCTACGGCACATAGCACACTCATGATATTCTCACAATTTGTCAACCAATAAGAGGAGACTATTTTTTTTTAACGGTGGAAAACTCCCTCACCCTCAGAGTGCACGCTAAGTGCTAATGTCGAAAACACCCTGAGACTAGTACAATCTGTAAAATGTCACTTATGGTATTTTAAACTCATTCGTTTAAACTCAATACAAATTTAAAAACTTCAACTAAATATGAGCCTAAAATGAGAGAGTTCCATGATTAATGTTTAATAAAATTTATTTTGTATTTGGTTGTGTAGATTAGAGCTTTCAGATAATTCCGGATGGTTATAGTATACGGGCAACCTTTGATACGGAAGACTACACAATGGATTAAAAAGAGGTTTCTCAGCACATGCGCAGTGGATGAGATTCCCGCTCGTACAAGAGTGCCAGGAAACACAGGATCAACCGGCTGCCGAGAACCTGCGCGTAGACAGGAGTCAGCGCACTCATTTGAACATCAGTGAATAGCGCGCAACCAGTGTCGAGTCGCGAAATTTGAATAACGACGTTGCGCCACTACGCTGCGCGGGACAGAACTGGAGACCGTCTCACTTCCTTGCGGTTCCTCTGACACTACCAATCTTTAGTTTCAGTCTTCGGATACGAGTGGCGTTCCAACTCTCACATGACACGAACTCTGAAATTCATTCGTTAATCTGCGCTTGAAGCGTCAGCATTGCCTCGAAGGCTTTGAGAAAATAAAATTGTGTTGTTAAAGTTAAAGAGCGAACGATGAGAGGAAGTTGCTGAGGAGGAAGCCTGTTTCTACTAGGTGGATTTCATACCTATCTTTTCTCTCAGATTTGGCTTAACTTGTAGCGCTTCAACGTCTTTATCCGAATTGGTAGGCTTATGTCGTTGAAAGTTGTCAGTTGCTCACGTCGACCAAGGTCAGAATACGAGGCCAGCTTACTGTTCAAGATCGTCGAGTCAGTTTTTTTGCTTTAATTGCAATTTTTGACCGGATCACTTGGGGTTATTCACCGATCACGACACTCATTGGAACAAATAATAATCGTTAATCAGGCTAAGTGGTCCCTTGGACCACGCCTCGAATAAAAATAAAATAGTAATTAATCTTAAATGGTGACTAGTACCACGCCTCGCGTAAAAATAACATCGTTTAATTAATTTAAGTGGTCACTTGGACCACGTTTCTTGTAAATATAAAATACTTTGATTAACCTAAGCGGTCACTCGGACCATGCCGAATTAAACTAACCTTATATGGGGTCGATTGAATAGTGAAAAATTATAAATCTCTCAAACCAGCCCGGAATATCCTTTTTAATTAAGAAACAAAATTCCCGGTTTTTACCAAGTTCGACAAAATTGTTTAAGGTCCTTAAAATTGAAAAACATTAACTGTTGAAACTGAATTTTGTACGTTTGCAATTAATGTTTAAGGAATCTGACATGAAGACTCTTGATAGTTTAGACTTATGAAGTAGAAAATCATTGACCATGCTTTAAATTATGTATGACATTCCTTCAAAACTCACACTTTTACAAATTTCCAAATGAAAACATGCCCCTCTTCCACTTAAGTATATAAAAAAATTCCACCTTTCACCTGAATGTTAAGAATACCAAATTTGCTCTCATCTTAGCAATGAAAAGTTTAAGAATAAAAAAATTAGCCTCTCCACGGAAAGAAATTTCAAGAGATTCAGTTTAGATCAACAATTCGTACGTGCTTCAAAGTGTTGAACTCTATGACCTAAAAGCATAGATTTCGAGACCTAAAAGCAAAGGAGCATGGCCTGATGCTTAAAACTTGAAGACCGATGATTTAAAAGTAAAGGTTCTGAGATCTTAATTCTAGCGCCATAGCATGATAAAAGCAAGGAGCAGTGCCATGAATTTATGTCCCGAAATTTCTCTCCGTTACCGTTTCAGAAAAAATTTGAACATAAATGTTTTTCCTTCCAGCTCTACAATTTTTTTTATAAATGTCCCTCTTTCTATTCAGAAAAAAAATAAAAAAAACATCATTTGTTACGTTGCTAATTTTTAAAAAATCTTTAATAAAAAATGTTCCGTGCGCGTGGCTCGTTTCGCTCGTAAGTTTGCGTACATCCATGGTGCGCAAATGTTGGTGCTCGCGCTTCGCGCTCAATAATATATTTATCTCGCGTTTCTTGCTCGAGAATGTATTTACTTCACGCTACGCGCTTGATCTTTGTGAGCAGACTTTTTAAAACTAAAGGTGAAAGCATCGAAAACAGTAATTTTGTGATTGTGAATTCTCTTTTGTTAAAGCTCCTGCGGCCTCAATGAACACATTTTTATCACGTAACTTGTGCTTCGCACTCGAGTTTATCCCTGACATTTTATATCATTCCCATTAATCTTTATTATTATAATTTAAAACTCGCATTAGTATTAAAACAGAGGTGGTATCATTGTCTCGTGTAAAAAATGCGCATTCTTTAAAAAAGATGGTCATTAAACTTTTTATTGCAACTTTTGTCGTTTTTTTATAAACTTTTTTCAAGAACAACAACAAACCAAACATTAAGCAGCCATAAACCGAAAAAGATCAGAAAATAAATGAAATTAATGCTGTCTTCAAAATTAAACGCACTAAGATAATTTGCCAAAACATTAATTTCAAAGCTAAAACACTAAAATACAAAAAGCAGCGGAAACTTTGTCGAAAATGGGGCCTATAAAGTGGAAAGTTTAAAAAATCTGGACAAAAAAAAATCTTAAAATGTGATGGACCACAGAACTTTGTGTTTTATTGTTTAATTTTTTGTCTTTCTTTATGCCAATGATAGATCATGTCATGCATTTGAAAAATTACAAATGGCGGATCCAATATGGCGGCTGAAAACTCCTAAAATGGGTATTTCGGCCCGAATAAGGGAAAACTGTCATAACAACGGACTTGATAGTGCGTTTATAAGTGTTTCTGATATCGCTGAATACAAATGTGGCATTACAAATGTTAAATCTAAAAAGGCGGATCTAATTTGGTGGTCGAAAATTAAATATTGCTGAATTTTGCTGACAATGATCACTATGGGATTTTCGGGGTCGCTTATCTTGTATCTTAACTCAGATTTCAAAAGTTCAAAAATATCAGCTTCAATATGGCGGCCGAAAATTAAAATATTTTTGAATTTTGCTGAAAACTCTGACCCCAGGCTCATGATAATTAAATCTAAAACTCCCCTGAGTATTTTTTAAAGCGTTTTCTGATAAAAAACATGGCGAATCAGGCCACTTTCAGCAAAATTCAGCAATATTTCAATTTTCTACCGCTATATTAGGTCCGCCATTTTGGATTAAAAAATGTAAATGCTACATTAGTATTCAAGGATATCATAAATACTCATAAATTTGATTGCGTTAAAATTTGTTGGCAGCGTAGATTTGATTGCTTTTCTGAAATTATTTAGTTAATGGTCGCCATCTTGATTTTTGATAAGGTGCACACGGCTGTTTGTTGTTTGGTGTTAAAGCTTCAAAATGAGCCCTGAAGCGTTTTATTTGATCGCAATGAATTTTGGTGGCAGTAGCGAGTTAATTGATTTTCCGAAATTTTCGGTTTATGGTCGCCATATTGGTTCCGCCATCTTGATTTATAATAAGGTGCACACAGCTTTTTGTTGTTTGGTGTTGAAGCTTCAAAATGAGGCCGTCAATTTTTTGGTTATCAGGATAAATTGTTTAACTTTTACAATACTATAAACATCCGTACAGAAAATTTCAAAAATTTTAAAACACTCTAACGTTTACATTGAAAGAGTGTACCAAAGGCCGATCTAACAGAATGATTTTTTAAAAGTGATCGTGCTCACAGACAGACATATATACAGACAAACCGGCAGATAGAAACAATCGCAAAAACCTGTTTTTCGGATTAGGGGGTCTCTAAACGTGGACATTTGACCGAAATTGGGGGGGGGGGGTCAAATATTACACAAATCTAATACCTTCTCTGGTGAGAATGTAAAAGAAACCATTAATGAAAATTTGTTTACTCCACTTTCGATGAAAAAATCTTATCTATTTTCTCTTTTTCAGCTTGTGTCGTGTGTCAAAAAATTTAGTTTTTGTATTTTCAATGTTTTTTTATAAATAAAACAAACACTGTGAGTTTTACAAAATAGTGAGTAATATAAGATTTGTAGATATTTTTTGGGTGCATAATTTTTGTCTTATCATTTTTTCCTATCTTGCATAGTTTGACCGCAAAATGCAATTTTTGATTTTTTATGATTTTTTGTGCGGTCAAAATTTACATTTTCAATTTTTGAAAAAATTCAAAATTTTGTTATGATAATCTTGTAGGGCTATCGAAAATTAAAATTTTTCTTTTTAAGTACTATGAACAATAGGGTTGTCCAAAAATACATTGCAAAAATTGTCTTGATGCAAGATGCAAACGACTCCCCCAAATCGTTTCGAAATCCAAAAAAGAACTAAATGCTTTTTTTTGTCAATTTTGATTTTTAATGGTGCCTCTTGCGATTTCAAATTTGCATGGGAAAATGCACTAGAAGAAGTCACTTTTTGGTATTTTTCGAATAATTGTTCAGGGTTAGGGAAAAGTTGACATTAAAGTTCTTAGACCCATAAATAACTTTCGAACGAACAATTTGACCTATTATGCATACAGGTTTGAGGCCCCTAACCCAACCCACGGTGCCCTGAAAACTACCCTTAAATCAAAAAATCTGCTTTTCTCGAAAATTCGTCTGAAATCTGTTTTTTTTCAGATCGGAATCGCAGTTTATTATCTCAACAAGACTTTGTTTATTGCGAAATTTCTTTCTATTGTTTAAACAAATGATTATCATTATAAATCTTCAACTTTTTTTAAATTATGGTTAAAAAGTCAGCTTTTCTTGTAATAAACCTAAAGATTTTAATTTCAAGGTATCTTATCTGCATTATATAATAAATCCTTGATTGTTTACACAAATTTAAGTTGTTTAAACAATTAAAAAATAATCCGGTAAATTCAGGCCAGGCCGATCTAAAGAAAACAGAATTTCAGGCGAATTGAACAAAATAATTGTTTAAACAAATTGAATTTGCTTAAACAATTTAGGATTCATTAAATAATGTACACAAGATTCTTTGAAAATAAAATCTATATGTTTATTACAAGAAAATCTGACTTTTTTATAATAATTTGAAAAACAGTTGAAAATTGATAATAATAATTTTTTAAACACCATTAAAAATAAAAATTAACAAAAAAATACGGGTTTACTTTTTTCTGGATTTCGAAACAATTTGGAGGGATCGTTTGGATTCATTAAAAGTCGTCATTTTGGACAACCCTAATGAGCAAGTGTACAGAGAATGTTTGAATTATGAAAAAATGTGGTTCCAAAAATGTTCAAAATGCGCTCACTTTTCGAATTTTTATCCAAAATGGCTGGCTAACGAACTTGAACAAAATTTGAATTTTTGATTTATAAGAGAATTTAAAAAGTTGCTATGAATATTTTGTGCGGCATTCAAAAAGGAACATTTTTCTTATCTTCACTTTTTTTCAAATCGTGCACTATTTGGCTTGAAATGCATTAGGATAAGTTCTTTAACTTTTTAAATGATCACAATAGCCGCGCAGAGAATTTTTGAATTAAAAAAAGTGGTCTTTATAATGCTTAAAATGCGCTCACTTTTTGACTTGTTATCGAAAATGACTGGCTAACTAACTAGACCTTTAGTTTAGCACACTAAGCGAGTTTATCCAAAAACCAATCTGATAAAAAAGATAAACCCGCAGGAGTACGAACCGATAAAGAAGCGTTATCATAAAAACTTTTAAATATTTTTATAAAATTGTAGCGGGCCCTAGTTTTCATAAGTTTCTCTCAAAGAAGCTGGTGGGAACCAGAAAGATAGATTTACATAAACGCCATGAAAATAATGTAGAGTCTTCTTTAAAGTTACTTAAATATATTTTGGACACGGAATTTAAGAGAAAAATGTAACCAATGTATACTCTTCCCTCTGAAAGTAGGGATTCAAATTTGAAAATTGCATTCGGTTCTTAACAAGTTTACTCAATCTGTCATCTAATATATTTTGCATGTCTTGCCCAAACAATTTACCAACGAAATGCATACATTTTTGATATTTTTTGTCGCCTTTCTCCTAGAGCCTTTTAATAAGAACCATCTCTCTGATCTAATGTTTTTTAAAGATTTGGAAGCCATCTCTTCATCTCCCTCTTAGCGTAATTCGCTTGTCTTTTTTATTTGCTTTTTTGATGAGGCTAATAATACTAAGGCTTATATCATTTACGTAGGTTTGGGAACTTTTCAGCAACTTGCCTTGTGGTTGAATGTGTTACTCTCTGACTATCCTCCCTTGACATTTCTTCTATTTCTTTTTCTAATACTTGTTGATTGTCAATGTACACAGTTCATTCAAAAAGTTCCAAAACTCATTTTTTTTTTTTTGGTGTACTTAAGGCGATACTGTTTAGTGTCTTCGTGAAATAATTACTCTGGTTCATTCTGAATCTAACGCACTTTATTTTATCGCAGTCACTTCAGTCGCTTATGTGCAGTTTACATTTGACGTTATTCGGATTTTTTAGTTTGTCACATTGTTGGGAATGGAACAAAGAGCCGCAATTAGGTTCTGTTTCAAATGTGCACGCACTCTTTACAAACAATCGGTAACTGAATGTTGAAATGTTATCACAAAAATGCAAATTAGTGTAGGTAGTTTTTGCAACACAGTGCATGACGTTAGAAGCCAAAGAAAAGTGTTCGCTCTGTTCGTACCTCATTCTCTGACACAAGAGAAGAAATTGCAGCATGTTTTGGCGACCACAGATTTCGTTTAATGGGCTGATGACAGTCCTACTTGAAAGATCATTGCAATATATTACACGTTTATGAATCACTTTTTCCTACTTTCAAACAAAATTTAATTGCGGCCCTTTTTCCATTACTCAAATTGTGACGAACTAAACAATATTAATAATTTCAAATATACACTCCACACGAGCGGCTAAAGTAATTGCGATGAACTAAAGTACGTTAGATTTAGAAGGAATCAGAGTAAGTATTCCATGCAGATGCTAAACCATATCGCCTCAAGAACGCTTAGAAAAAAGTTAGTCCGGGAACTTTTAAAATGCACTGTGTATAAGGGATGTCCAGAAATAAAGTGAAGTCAAATTAAACAAATTCGAAAGCAATTTGTCTAAAGAAATATTACGGTGTTATGCAGGTACTGGTCAAACTATTTTCCATCGAAATTGCTTTTCTGCTTAATCCACATCGTGAGCTGTTTGGGATGACTATTTTTGTGGCAGCCTTGAAAAAGTCTCCCGCCATCTCTCTGGCACATTTATAGACAGCATTATTATTCTAGATGTTGCAAAACCTTTCTTTTTCAACCATCAACAGCTAAAAACAGGAAGATGGATGGTAATCTGATGGCGCTAAGCTGGTACTGTAGGCTTCGATAACAGCCACATTGCCTTAACTTTTAAGTAGATATCTGACTTTGAAAAAGGAATCAATTATATCTCATTTTTCTTCTATACTATCATTAAAGATCTGAAGACCAAGCCTTTTAAGAAATGCAATTTCATCAAAAGAATCCTCCACTCATCGTGCAACGATTAGATGGATTAGAATAACCCTATTTTTGACCAGGGCGAATTTGTCGATAGTTGTCGAATTTGCAATATTTGCGGCAAGTCATATTTGCAGTAACTTTCATTTAGAGAAGTATGAAGTTCATACAAAATTCAGAAAAATGAGGCTAGTCACAAAAGTTCATCGAGTCGGAAATTCGGTCTTAGGTTATGTGATGAGAGGGACACGTGACCAGATTCCTAAGTTACAGATACTTTTTTATTCCTCCACTTATTTTCACACAAAGCGTCACATTGAGTTGAAAATTTGAAATAATAAATTGGAAGCTCGAACAAAGGTGATTCTGGTCCTCAATTTTAATAATGATTTAAAAAGCTTTTTTGTAAATAATTTTTTTTGCTTCTTATATTATTATTCAAAGTTAGGACCAGAGCCATTCCAGGATCATATCATTTGAAGAGAATAAGAATTTTTAAAACAAAATGGAACTTTTAAGTTAATCTTTATTTAGTCACAATTTATGGATACATAAATTCAATGATTTTTCATAAAATTCTTAAAGATATTACAAAATATTTCAGATATTTTGAAAAATAATATTGAAACGTTGCAAGAAAACTTTTTTATTTTGCAGGGTTTCACATAATATTATAAAAAATTTAAGTTAATTCAAGTTCATGAATTTCAAAAAACTCTCCCAGTTTTATAATATTCTGACTGACTTACAAAATTAAGATATTTCAACTTTTAGTTTAAAATTTAATTTTCCTTGTCTGTTAAATTTTTTTAAATTTAAATAATTACATATTGCGTTAGACAAATGTAAGAAGAGCATTATTTTCGAATCTTCAAAAATAATGTACAATTAAAATCTCATATTTTATCAGCAAGTTTTACAAATATTCAGAAATAATTTTATCGCGAATTAAAATCACTTATTTGAAAATTTGATTCATGCTTACATTTCCAGAATTTGCTAATTATTGGTTTGTAAATATTTGATATACCTTATCAGACGCCCCTCTCATGTAAAAAAATCGAACCGCAAATATATCTTATATCTGTGGAATATTACAAAATTTTCTGGGATCGAATTATATTTAAACATGATGATGATTGGGAAGCATTGCTAAATGAATATCGGATTCCGGCTCGAAAGGCTGAAAGAATCCGAAACTTTGGCTTTCATGCTCCGTCAATATGATAATCTCGTTTAGGTTACACATGTTTACTTTAACTCTTTCGCAATCTCTATCCTCATAAAAATCATCGGGTTCAGAGCACGTCATCAATGGTAACAAAATGTTTGGGTGTTGTGGTCCCAGGCGACGGACTAGTCCAATGATGAACCCCGACCTTACAGCTACCTTATAATACCCTCCTATGGCTACCATAAGTATATGTTGAAACATTTCTGGTTGTGGCTCAAAAAATTCAAGGTTTAGTCGAAATGGTTCTGGATGAACTGGAACTCCATTTCTGGTTAATTCTGAAAGAAAAAAAAAACCCAAAGCCAATGAGAAAATAGAAAATCTCTAAAAACTAGCACAGGATCGCCTTTTTAACAAAACCCTTGTTGAAATTGCCAAATGTTTGCACAGTTACAAGTTTGGCCCCAAACCGAAAATTATTTTATGACGACAACAGGGTTGATATCTTAAATCTAATGAAAACCAACTCTGTTTCACAGCTCTAGGAACCCTGTAGTAAGGAACGCGCTAAACAGGCAGCTGAGCGCGGATTGGTCGAGCGAGAAGAAAGCGATACTTCCCTTTCAACAACAGACACTGCACAGTTATTGAAATTTGCTATACCTTCACGCTCCAGTATCTTCGATATGCTTAGTGGTTTTCGTCTTTTTATACATCGCGCCTTCTACCGCTGGCTCCAACTTCCGCTCCAACTCCCCCCACCACATCGCCTTCGGCGCGTCTCTTACTACAGGATCCCTAGAAAGCTCTTGATTGCAGCGACGTCAACTTGGCTGAGCATCTGTTTTCAGTCGGGTTCCATATTGAATCTCTTGAAGACAAGTAAATGACAAGTAGGTTGATTTGGAGTTATGATAGCGAGTGTTTTTTAATTTTCGTCTGTATTAATTATTAAAGTGTGATTAAAATTATCAAAAATTCCGAATTGAAAAAGCACTCGTCGCGATAGAAGGCATCGAGCAATTTTTAATATCCCAAGATTCCAGAACGAAAACGAAAGTAAGTAAATGTATCATTAGTAATTTATGTTTATTCCTATAACCAAACATACGTACATCCTTTTACCGGATTTTAAATTCCTAAAAAGAGCATGCGAAAAGAATATGTGCCGCTAGGTAACGACAAATAACTAAATTTTGAATATCTTAAATCGCGAATCTGGCTTTATTAGTCGCTGTGGCGAAGGCATGTTAAATTTTTTGTCTAGGCATTAATTTTTTTTCTCTTCTTTCAGCAAAATTCGTTAATTGTAAGGTTCGTGAGTAATCGTCGTTTCTCGAACCAGCTAGGCCAGTGGAAAGTATTTTTAGATTTATCCTTCACACGACAATTTGCAATATTTTTGTAAAACAGACTTTTGCTCAAAATAAATTTTATAACCTACATCATAGTATACGCTACAAATTCTGAATTTATTTTAAGGCCTTGTGATTATTTAAATAGTAGAAATAGGGATAACGTGGAACAAATGAAAAAAACTGTTCTGTTAGAATCTTTTTTCGAAAGGTTAAAAAATCTTTAACTATTCTTATTCCAATTGCCTTAGACTTCTTTTTATTTTCCTCGGGCCAGAGTAAAATAAGATTTATTTAGAAAATCTCTAATATTGTAACAAAGTCGCGAGCACCCCGCTATCGAACGGCCCTGCGGGTCCATGCTAAGGAGTGGGGAACGACACCCCCAGTCCATATAAGCGTGAGCTCGCCCCGAAGGTAAGCTGTGTTTTGCTGTCATTAGGCTGTCTTTAGTCTGGTCTTTACCCTTGTCTCTGGTACTTTCGTACGTACCAACTCCAACCCCCTTTGTGGTTCTCGATCCGTAGCAACGACCCACCAGGACGCTACCAACCCTCTACGACGCCACGCTATTCAAAAGTATCAGGCACCACCTCAACTTATTCTAGGGGAAACCGACAAGATTTTCTAGCGCTTTTGAGGCAACAGGTCCCCCTCAACCTTGTAAGTTGGTTTAATAAACCCCATTTATATTTAATTGCCTTTATTTTACTGACTTTACTCAGTTATCGACCGCGATGTTGTAAAAACCGAGACGCTCACTTAAGTGAACGTGCCGGTTTTTAACCAGCCATAGAAAGAAAATAGAAAAAATCGAATGAAGTTAAGGTCCGGTAGAATAAAAATTATTCCAAAAATGGCGAATCCGGTCGAAAAAACAAGAGAAAATAGGGAAACTTATGAAATTCCGGAAATTATACTGGAAGAAAATGATGCACAAGCAGATGCGGATTATTTTGAAATCTAAAATATTATTGTTCAATTGTTTGAAGGAGAAAATAGAAGAGAAGAATTATCAAAAAATTTGAACTTGGAATTCATAACGGTACAAAATAGAGAGTTAGAATGGGGGGAAAGAGATATAAATGAAGCGAAAGGCAATCCCAAAAACGACACACAAAAACAGACAGAAAGTACCTCAAACCCAAATAGACAAAACCATTCCTCACATAGACACGAAATTTACATACTATCCCCAAATACTAAGAATACGGTATGTAATTGGAGAATAGAAGATGAAAATAGTAGGAGTTTAGAAAATAATGAATCACAAAGAAGCAGAATAGAAAGAGAAAGTGAAAACCAGAGAAAAGAACTCGAAAGATTAAAAAGGGACAGGAAACGATTAGAGTTGAGTCGGTTAGAAAGGGAAGAAACTCTTAGAAAAGAAAGAGATAGGATAGAAAAAGAAAGAGCAGAAAGAACAAGAATGAATCGCTAAAAATTGATAATAGAAATAGAAAGACAAGAGAAAGAAAACGAGAAAATTAGTGATAAAACGTTCGAAATGGATTCTTCTATAGAAAATAATAATGAATTTTGGAATGAGGTACAAGAATTAATTAATTTTAAGGAAAATAAAAGTGATAAAATTAAAATCAAAGAACTTTCAGAAGAAATTAAAAATTTAAACGATAAATTGGATAGAATTTAAAATTCAAGTTAAAACTCAATTTCTCAAAGTAATAAGACAAGAAATGTGCAAAATACGGTTCATTTCAAAGAGACAGAATTAGATTTAAATGAGCATAGGCTCTCGTTAGCAGGTGCACGGAATAGAATGACAATAAATATGAATAGCGGTCAAGGGGGCGAATGCTCATTACCGAGACTGGTGCAAATGCAATCGATTATGCGAAAGTCAAATCTACCTAAGTATCAAACGGACTTGCAGAGTCGAATAGATTGAAAAAGTGGGACCGATATGTAAGGAGAAGGGATTAATGAAAATAACATGAATGAAATTCTAGCAACTCTCTTTTCATTCGGAAGGATACAAACCCCTTTTCAAATAATGTCCAATTGGCCAATTAAATTTAAAAACACCACGATAAATAGTCCAACTTATTTTTTAAATAATTTAATAAGATTTAAAAGAGAGTATAAAATTAACAAACGAGACATTTTAGAAAATTTAGATGCCGTTAGCGGAGACGCATCATTAGGTTGGTTTCAAGTAAATAAAAATAATTGGTGATATTTATATCAATTTATTGAAGATTTTAAAGAGTCTTACTTATCTTCAGGGCTGTCCTCAAACTGAGGTATCAGGTCATGATCTTCTTAGGTATACTTTCTACGATGCCTGTGATTGGCCAGAGCGCCCCACCGTGGGGACTGGGACGCTCTGGCCAATCACAGGCATCGTAGAAAGTATACCTAAGAAGATCATAACCTGATACCTCAGTTTCAGGTCAGCCCTGAATATGTGAACTGCAGTGTTCACGAAACGTCGGCAAACAATTCGTAGTTCTTTACACGAGTGAAACCCGAAATATCTCTTTTTATCAAAATGAATCATCGTGAAAGCATAAAAATGCTTCTTTGAATTTTTCAGAATTAGACATTTCAGGTCGAGAATGGGAAACATAATTATCAAAATCCAACCAAGATTCCCAAATGGAAATACAAAATTTGTTAATCCGAGATTTTCAAATAATAATTCGAATGGTTTTATATCACGTGGAAGAAAATAAAAATGCATTTTAAATTAAAAAAGATAAGGAAGGACAGAAAAATCATAACGCGAGAACCCATTACATGCTACAATTGCTGGAAAATAGGCCATTTTCGACGTGATTGTTGGTGTAGTTTAAATCGGGGAAACGCATACGGTCACTATGGAAGCCGAAAAATAGCAAACAAAACCAGAGACCGCCAAAATTACTGGACACAAATACAAATGACTCGGACGAAACAAGATTCCACCTTAAGATAAATTTTGAAAATCATAAATTTAGAGTGCTAGTTTAGACACCGCTGTAACTCACTCTTTCATAGGTGAAAAATTTATAAATGCAGTAAAAGGATTAAATTAAGAAATTAAAATACAATAAATGACACATTAATGGTAGCTGATAGTCAAAAATTAAAAATTACAGGACAAGTTTTGATCCCTATCAAAGTAGGTCGTACGAAAAAATATTTATCATTCAGACTGGCACCAAATTTAAGATCAATAGGAATAATAGGAACCAATATGATTGAAAGATTAGGTTTAAAAATGGATTATGAGAAAAGGATTTGGTGGCTACCACAATTACCAAATATTAAATATGCGATTAATTCAAAATTAATTAAAATGCAGGAGCCAATAACAAAAGAAACAAAAGGGAATGCGAAAGAGAATAAGAATAGAGAAAGTGAGAAAAGTAAATTGAAATTCGGAACGATGGTTGACTTGCGAAACGACATGCGAAAGAAAGAGACAGATTTGCTAGCGTGCGAAGTCTCTTCTCCCGTTTCGCCACGTACCCCACCCCAACCTTTCCTTACGGGTGATGCACTATACTCGCTCCCACCAGAAACCCAGCCGGCACAGAGTGTACGGGAACATGGTGTCCCACACGCTAGACCTCACATGGCAAGCGACGCAACACTGGCACGTGCCAGCGCAGGCGTATAGGGATTAGATAAGCGGGCTAATCAAACTATAGATAGAGAAGAGAAAAGAAATAAGGATAGAAACAAAATAAACACGAATTTACGGGCGAAAATAAAGATAGGAATTTAGATACAGAATTTTAAGGGCCATTGAAGTGTAATAAAGAGAAAATTGATTCTAAATTAGAGCCGGCGTTAGATAAAAAGGAGGAAACAAATGATCGGATAAAAGAAAAATTATTCGCAATTGGAAAAAGTAATTGGTATAATTTTAGAAATATTACGGTAATCAATAATAATATTACACGCGTAAAAAAAGAAAAGAAGAAAAACTCAGAATCTTGCGAAGAAATTTCTGAAGGCATTGTAGAGTTGAATGAATAACAACAAATGCAATTAGAAAATTTAATTAAAAGAAAAGTAATAGATCACGGAACAGAGTTAAAACCGACCCATTTGACTAGCCATAAAATAGATGTGCAAGGTCACAATCCCATTAAGCAAAGCTACTATTATGTATCGCCAAAAATTAGGGAATTTATATATGAGGAAGTAGATAGACTCTTACAAAAAAAATGGAACCATAGAATAGCGATTTGTCAAATCTGATTGTAATGATAAAAAAACCGAATATAAAATATAGATTTTGTTTGAATTTTAGAAAAGTAAGTAAAATCACTAAAAAAGATTGACATCCAATTCCGATAATGTTTGAAATATAAGACACACTGAGATTAGCAAGATACATATCAAAAATAGATCTTCGTTCAGCATATCATCAGATATCGTAAGACGAGGAATCTAAACCGATAACAGCTTTTATTGTTTCGGGCAAAGGTATTAGAAGTTGATCAAGAAAAATCGAACCAGTTTTAAATTTTCCAAGGCCTAAAAAAATTAAACAAGTTCAGAGACTGATAGGAATGGCTTTATGGCATAGGAAATTTATCCCCAAATTTGCATAAATTATGGAACCATTACGAAAGTTATTAAAAACGAAATAATGGTCTGAAAAACAGGAACAGCTTTCTCGACAATTAAACACTTACTAACGACAGCACCAGTTTTGGCCTGACCTGATTTTGGAAGCCCATTCCAACTTGAAACTGATGCTAGTGACATAGGATTAGGAGCTGTCTTACCACAAACAATAAACGGCGAAAATTATGCAATAGCATTTGCGAGAATAGGTCTGAATGGAGCTTAACGTAAATATTCAACTTCAAAAAAGAATATTTAGCCGTAATCCGGGCGATTAGAGAGTTTAGACCATATTCAGAGGGTTATTCTTTTAAGGTTATCACAGATCATGTGGCATTACAATGGTTACACAATTTAAAAAATCCAACAGGTCGATTAGCAAGATGGGCTTTAGAATTGTTAGAATACGATTATGAAATTGTATATGGAAAAGGAAGTTCAAATCAGGTACCAGATTCTTTATCAAGGTCAAATGAAAATCATATAAAAGTCTCAAGTATTTTAGCCAGCACAATATAATCGAAGGTGAAAGATTTTAAAGAAATTAAAGATAACTAGTATAAAAATATAACAATTCATGTAAAAAATAAACCAGAGGAAAATCCTATGAATACACTCTAATCAATTATATTTTTATAGATCCGACCCTCTAAAATCAAACTTAAATTTAGATAGAAACCCGTGGAAATTAACAATACCGAAAGAATTGCGAGAACAAGTTTTAATTATAAATCATGATATTAAACAAGCAGGTCACTTAGGTATGGAAAAAACGTATGCAAAAATTTCTAAAAATTATTATTGGCCCGGAATGTATTCTGAAATTAATTATCGTCAACCGTTGAAAAAGAATTTCATGAGCGTATAATTTCGAAATGAGGAACAGCGAGAATTTTGTTTACAAATAATGAAAAATAATATGTAAATAAGTCAATAATTAATAAACGAAAACTTTTGGTTTTAGACACTCGAAAACTCCTAAATATCATGCACAAACAAATCCAACAGAAAGATGTAATAGGTCAATTAAAACAGCAATTATAGGGTATTTAGAAAAAGACCATAAAACATGGGATGAAAATTTAGATGACCTGCAATATACGTTAAATACTAGTAAACATTCGTCTACAGTTTTCATACCAGCATTTTCAAATTTAGGTAGAGAACTTCAACCCATAAAAGCTTTGAATAAAGATTCAGACGGAAAAAACGAAATAGAATTACAAGAGTTAGGAAAAGGGGCAGATAGAATGAAAACATTAAAAATAATTAAAGAAGAGGTCATTTAAAATTTAGATACTGCAAATGAAACGCAATCTACATACTGAAATCTTAGACGTAGGCCCATTAGTTTTAAGATAGGCGGAAAAGTACTAAAAAACAATTAAACATTATCAAATAAAGGGAAAATAAATGAAAAATATCTCAAAAATTGAATAAGAATTTCGAAGGACTATTTTTTATAAAAGAAAAAATTTCACCAACAATTTACTAATTAAAAGCGAAAAATGTGAAATCACTCGGTAATTGGAATGTAAAAGATATCAAAAAATTTATCAGTAGAGAGTAGATTTTGATTTGAATTTTTCTTTTTGGTGGCATACATGTTAATGATTTGATTTTTACACAACTGACAAATACCAAAAATGACACAAACACATACATTTACAAAATATAGACAAACAGAAAAAATACTTAATTTCAGAAAATGGACCCACGACTTGCACTTAAGTTTAAAGACTGCCGTGCCGAACTAGTCGGCAGGGAAACATTCTGACATAGATGCAGAAAGTGGTGGGAGCTAGGCCAGCCATCCCTTTCTGGAACACAAGAAGAAAGAGAGAAGAGGAGGAAAAGAGAAAGAAAGAAGAGGTAGAAAGAAGAATAAAGGACGAAATTTAAAAAATCAGAGATGAGGAGTTAAGAAAAGAAGCGAGAGGAGATAGGGAGGAAGAGATGTGGATAATGCACATGCAAGATATGTGCAGAAAAAGCACAACTTAAAGGTGGAGAAATTGGTGGTGACAGAAAGGTTAAAAATCAAGAAACGACTAGGATGGGATGTTAAAACGGAGAAAGAAAGAAGAAGAGAAAGAGAAATAGAGGAAATAGACAAGAAGCGATAATTTGAGGAGAAAATGAACAAACAGGAGGAGGACTGGAGAAATAAAAAAAACAATTAAAGATTGATTGATATATGGTTTCATAACTATTAAAACAATAAAATACTTTCATACTTTTCCACATACACGGCAGAAAAAGATTTTTTTCGACCCTTTACAAACACAACGGAAAGGATAATTTTACTCGGTTCATTCACCAGAGATATGGATATTTTTTGAAATCCAATTTAATAATTCAATTTAAATTTGATTAAAAGAAACGAATTTTACATAGAAAATGTATGAGTTGCAAATAAAAAGTAAATACGGCTATAAGAGGCCAATTTTGATTTCTCCTTAAAAATAAAAGTCGATTTTAGAGATAATTTAATTTTCAGGAAAGAAGAGTCAGGAAAAAGCAGAATCTTAAAAGGATACGAATAGAAATGGATAACACAGAAAATTTTGAAAAAATATATTAAAATGAGAAATTTGGAAAAAATATATTTCAAATAAAACTCTAGATTTTACATTTGTTTGAAATAAAATGAGAAAAAAGATATCAAGAAAAGAATAAAAATTTTTTGTTTGATTTTATTTTTGTTTAAAAAGTGGCATGTGTTAAATTATATTTCAGCTTATAAGAATATGATGGAAGAAATAAAGACAAAAAACATCGTCCCTAATACAGGGGGTGGAGGGGGGTTTGTGACAAAGTTACAAGCACCCCGCTATCATACGGCCCTGCGGGCCCATGATTAGGAGTGGGGAACGACACCACCAGTCCATATAAGCGTCAGCTCGCCCCGAAGGCAAGCTGTCTTTGGCTGTCTTTAGTCTGGTGTTTCCCCTTGTGCCTGGTACTCTCGTACGTATCGACTCCAACCCCCTTTGCTGTTCTCGATCCGGAGCAACGACCCACCAGGACGCTGCCAACACTCTACGACGCCACGCTATCAAAAACGAGATTTTCCAGCGCTTTTGGGGCAACTTTTGGGGCAAACTTTGGGGCGCTTTTGGGACAACAGTTTTGTTTCTTTAAATTAAAATCATTTGAAATTAATTTATTCTTATTTTAAAGTAAACATTATTTTAGTATTCTTTGTTACCATTACACTTCTAATTATACTTGCTAATTTTTAATCTTACAGCCGCTGTTTGTCAAAAATATAGTTCTACAGAGTATAAAGTCTTTTCTCATTCTGGAACATTCTTCGCTAATTCCTACAATTGGGATGGCAACCTAAAGATGCCGACCTTTATAAATTTTTTTACTCATTGTTTTATTTAAAAAAAAACACAATTTTTGATTTCAAAGTGGCTGAGACTAGAAAACTAAATAAGGGCAAGTTGGGGCCAAGTCGGTCGGAAGTTTAGGCTCTCGCCGGGTTAGACATTTCATTTGTCGTTTGATCCTGTCTAAATCCCCAATTTTGGGCCATTTTTCTCCTAGTTTGGGCCCAGAAAGTGCCATGACAAAATTTCCAGACATCACAGTTTATATTTCAATGAAAAAAATGAAATTTATTTACAAAAATTCAAAATAAAATGACGGACTTTTAACAAATAAATATTTTTAAATCAAGAAATTAAGAAAAGTTTTTCTAAGTTGTTGAAACTTTAAGTCGAAAGATGAATTTTCCCTAAAAAAATTGAATTTTTAAAAAAAAGTTTAACTTTAGCGAAAAATTAATTTTACACGAAAATTAAGCATTCTTACCCAACAAAAATTAAATTTGAAACCAAGAGAATTCATTTTTACTAAAAAACGAGAATTTCCAAATAAAAAATATCAATTTAAAATTAGTGGAAGAGTTACGTTTTCATTTTAAAAATTAATTTAAACCAAAAAAGGCTTTTCCACTGCACAGTTAAATTTTCAACCGAAGACATAAGCCTTCAATCAAAAAAATTAATCTCAAACAATGTAATTTAACTTTTACCCTAGTAGTGGAATTTTTAATTAAAACAGATTAAATTTCTACTAAATAGTTAAACTTTCAACCGAATAGATGCATTTTTAACAAAAAATATAAATCTAAAATCTTAAAAAATGTTCTCGACCCCTCCACCCCTTGAGCTATCATATATTTTAAGGTTGGTCAAAAATTTAAGAAATGTTCAGTTAAAAGAAATTTTTCCATTTTTAATGTTTCTAGCTACAAATTGCTTAAAATAATATAATTTTGAAGTTTGTAAAGTTCGTTCATTGATTTTTTAATTTAGAACATTAAAAATAATAATGCGGACTTATGAACAATAAATAAATATATTATAACTAACAGTAATATATTACTAAAATATAATAATCAAAGTTATCAATAAATAAATTAATTTATAGTTTACTTTTCACGTCTTAAAATGAAAAATTTTGTAGCTTTAGTGTTCGAATATTTTAATTTTATTGATTGTGAAAAATTATCGCAAACCCGGAAATAATTGTGAATTTTTTTATCGGATTAAAACAGCCAAACCTGTGTCTCAATCTTTGTTAATTAAATAATTTCAAAATAATTTTAATCAAAATAATGTATATTTAAACATTAGTGAATTCAATCGCTTGTAATTTAAATTAAAAAACAATTTTAATTAAGAAAATTTTACAAGCGATTTGATATAGGGGAAAACGCTAGTGACTTCTTAGGGAAAAACAAGGAATTTCTTTCTGGTTTATATGAATTTATTTATTTGTATATAATATATAAACATAATATTGACTTAAATTAATAAATAAATTTTTACTTCAAAAAATTTTGTAAAAGCAGAAAGCGTGAAAAATAGAAAAGTTTGATAAAAGAACGCTATTTTGCAACATTATCAACATTATTGACACAATAAAAAGGCGACTAAGCCTGTCCACAGGTTATACAATATTAGCATCATATTGTTCCAATAAGTTTCAAAATATAACAAACTCTTATTATTTCACAGGAATTTTCTATTTGAAACCTTTTCCCATTTCTACAAACTTCTTTCAAATAATAATAGTTATTTATTTAAATAATTATTACTACATATGGCAGTATTATAGACATCAAAAAAGTAAAAACACATCTGGATTCTTCTAGAAAATATCTCGATGTGCATTTTTTTTTGTTTAAACAATTTTTTAAACAATTATGCCATTTTTCATTTTTTTGAAATTGTTATAAACAAAGTATGCATCGGATCAAAAAACCAAGTGCACCAATGTCATGAACATTTTCGTAAAAGTGTAGGAGCCAGCTATTTCACTAAAAATGTCAAGGACAATTTCTTAATAAACGTCTGTAACATTAACCTTGTTTTTTTTACAAAACAAGTAGATTGAAGACTTACTGCAACACACTGAGATTGTGAAATTACCTTATCTAAATGCGTATAGTGGACATTTCTAGAACTGATGAAGGACACATGCTTGAGTGGAATAAAAATTTTTTAAACACCTGATCTGATAATTATGCGTACACTATTTCCTGGTAAATAATGAGACAGCAATAATTATTCATAACTTGCAGCCTTTTTCTCAAATTTCGTCAGTTAAAACGTCATTCTTGAGAAGTCAGTTTGCTCTAATTAAAAAAAAAAATGAATTTCTTTTGCGTCGCTCTGCTTTTGGTCTCTGCGGCATTTGTCAGTAAGTATTATAACATCCTAGAATTTCAAATCATAGATTTTTCCTTATTTTTGTATTTAAGTTTATTAGGTTGGGCAAACATTTTTACATTCTCATCAGAGAAGGTATTAGATTTGTGTAAAATTTGACCCCCCAGTTTTTGTCAAATGTCCACGTTTTGAGACCCCCTGAGTCCGAAAAACAGGATTTTACGAATGTGCCTGTCTGGATGTCTGTATTTATGTCTGTCTGTCCGTGAACACGATAACTTAAAAAAAATTAATCTATTATATTGCCCTACGGTACACTCGTTAAGTGTCCTAAACTAACCTTCAAGTTCTTTAGCCAGCCATTTTGGATGAAAATTCAAAAAGTGGGCACTTTTAGAATATTTTTCAGACCACTTTTTTGAAAATACAAAAATTCTCTGTACGGTGATTCATAAAATTTAAAAAATTTAACAATTCATGCTTATGACTTTTTTTTTAAATCAATAATTACTAGAGTTACAGCATTTTGAAAATTCAGAATAACAAAGTAAAATGAACAATTTAGGCCGAACAACGCATGATACGAAAAAAGTCAGAAGAAGAAAAACTTTGTTTTTTGAAAGCCCTACATGATTATAATACCAATTTTTTTAATTTGGTCAAAAATTTAAAAATTTAAAATTTGATCGTACAAAACATTTTTGAAACCACATTTTTTCAAGATGAACAAATTCTATGCACGGTTGTTCAAAGTACTTCAAAACTTAAACAATTTATTCTTCATGCTTTTTTTATAAAAATAAAATTATCAGAGTAAGAGCATTTTCAAAATACAAAAAAACCAACTAAGATGAATATTTTAAGCCAACTAACGCATGATATGAAAAAAGTCAGAAGAAGAAAAACTTTGCTTTTTGGAAGCCCTACAGAACTATAATAACAAATTTTTTAATTTGGCCGATAAGTTATACACTCAAAATTTGATCGTACCAAAAATAATGAAAAATCCGAGAATTCCATTTTTTGGTCAAACTATGCAGATACGAAAACAATGAAAAAACTCAAATTGTGCGCCCTGGAAAGAACTACAAATTAAGAATGAATCGCTTTTCGATATAAGCTACGAGAAAAAATGAGACAAAACTTGTTCATCCAAAAAATAGCTATAATTTTTAATAGGACAATTAGTTTTTGCTTTAGTCGTAAAAAATAACATTCTAAATAAAAATATTACATTTGTTTGTAAAAACGACAAAAGGTATGATCTTAAATTACCAGACAAAAGTTGTTCGCCTAAAAAGATTTATAAATTTATTATTAATTATTTTTCGATAGGACGAGTAGATTTTCTCTTATTCGTACAACATAAGATCAAAAATTAAAAAATTACCTTTTTCGAAAAAGCACAGAAAAGACAAAAGAGGACATAGGCTCCTATAAAGGATCCTACATATATTCCTTTATTAGACCCTATACAGATGTGTAGTGGTTTTTATTTAATCTTAAAAAACAACATTAAAAGTAAAAAAATGATAAAAACAAGGAAATAAGAATGAGAAACAAATACAAACATGGATTGGCTGGACAAAATAAAATACGAAGCACGAGATACGTGATGAGAATGTGTTCGTTAGAGCCAAAAGAGCTTTAACAAAAGAGAGGTCAAAATCACAAAATTACAGTTGTTGGTCCGTTTACCTTTGATTTTTAAAGGTCTGTGCCCGAATGCGGAATAAATGCAAAGACTAAGCGTGGAGTGCGAATTGCCCTCAGTCGCGTGCCGTAGGTGCGCTCAAACTCTCGAGCTAAGCCTTTTTAACGAAAGAGAATTCACAATCACAAAATTACAATGGTGGATGTTTTGAATCTTAATTTTAAAATATTTGCGCAAGAATGTGCAAAAATATAAATACCGAGCGCGAAGCGCGAGATAAATACAACATCGAGCGCAATTGAATTCGAATAAAATATTACTTTTCAAATATCAACTCCATAAGGTGAAAGAAATTTCAGAAAAAACGGCATCTTTCTTGCATTATTCAAATCTATTAATATTTAATTGTTTAAACCATTAATTTTTTTACTCTAATTAACTACTTAACTTATCTTAATTGAAAATTTGACCAAAAGTGCATTTTTTTTAACCTGCGGTTTTGTGGCATTTTTGTAAAAGAATATTATTAACAATAATAATTAATTGTTTAAACGATCACTCTTGTTAAAATTGATGAACTATCGCTTCTTTTTAATTAAAAATTGATTAACAAACATAAATTTTTTGAAAAAACCACGTATTTCTTGCTCTATTTTATGAAAAAATTGCTAAAAACAATAATAAATTGTTTAAACAATTTATGTGAACATCTAATGATCCGTATTGAATGGTCTCTTATTTTCTAGAAACAATTTGCATTGAAAAACCCACAAAAAAAGTCATAATTAGTGGCAAAAACTCACGAAACCCATTTTTTTACTTGTGGTTTTTTTTACCTTTTAAAAGAGACTTATGAGGTTGATATTTAAAAAGCAATATTTTATTCATCTTCTTTGGCTAATTATGAAGAGAAATGTTGAGTTCCAACTCGATTGCTATAATACTGGGGATTCTGGAAAACATTGACAAAAACGAATTTTTTTCTTATGGGAAATACGTGTTAAACTATATGGGGCTTGCAACATCTCTAAGTATCATTTTTTTCAACAAAAAATGCTTTTATTTTTTTTTATTCGAACAAATTTCTGGAGTGTCCTCATAAAAATAAAAAATAAACTTTCGCAATGCCATTTTGAACCGACCAAATGTTTCTATTGTTTAAAAAATATTTTTAAATTAAAATATTTCTTGCAAAAAAGATCCTGCTCCATCTTCACTCCATTGGGAAACGAACCACAAAACTTCTGGTTTCCGGTCAGGTGTTTTTCCAATTAAGCTATTAGAGGGATCAGAATAAGAACTCTTAATTCAAGAACATAACGCTAATTTTTAGCTAGGTGTTAATGGTACAAGCAATTATTAAAAAAAATTTTAATGTATTTGCTATATCCTCAGAGATTGTACCTTACCGACAGTAGATCAACCCTCCAAACCATTTTCATTTTTATGGTTAATATTTTTTAGTTGAGAAAACTTCTTTTATGAAAAAAATTGTTTTATTGGATTGAAATTTCATTTTTGTTGTTGATAGATGCATCAGTTTCGTGAAAAATTAATTTTGCCTGAAAATTAATATTCTTTGTTTCAAAATTAAATTTTTGTAGTTTCAGAGAGGGCAGTTTCATCTTTTACGTAATTTAAGTACTATCTCCTATCAAATTAGTTTTTGGTACAATAATATTTTTTAATTCAAAAATTTTTAAATTGATCTGCTATATCCTCAGAGATTGTACCTTACCGACAGTAGATCAACCCTCCAAACCATGAAGGCAGAAAATCTACATAATATCGATCAGGTTAAGAATCTTCAATAACAGAAAATGCTTAACGTCTTAATAAGACTAGATGGAAAATAATATTTTTAAATTAAAATTATTTCTTGAAAAAAAGATCCTACTCCATCTTCACTTAATCTTCTTCCCAATGAAGTGAAGATGGAGTAGGATCTTTTTTCAAGAAATAATATTAATTTTAAAATATTATTTTCCATCTAGTCTTATTAAGACGTTAAGCATTTTCTGTTATTGAAGATTCTTAACCTGATCGATATTGTGTAGATTTTCTGCCCTCATGGTTTGGAGGGTTGATCTACTGTCGGTAAGGTAAAATCTCTGAGGATATAGCAGATCCATTAAAAAATTTTTGAATTAAAAAATATTATTTTTACCAAAAACTAATTTGATAAGAGATAGTACTTAAATTACATAACAGATGAAACTGCCCTCTCTGAAACTACAAAAGTTTAATTTTGAAACAAAGAATATTAATTTTCAGGCAAAATTAATTTTTCACGAAACTGATGCATCTATCAACAACAAAAATGTAATTTCAATCCAATAAAACAATTTTTTTCCTAAAAGAAATTTTCTCAACTAAAAAATATTTACCATAAAAATGAAAATGTTACATTTTCAGTTAAAAAATCAATCTTAAATAAAAGAGGCTTTCCCACCAAAGCAAATAAGAATTTTTTAAAACACGGAGCATTAAAAAAAAAGTAGAATTTTTTATTAAAATATTTTAGTTTCCTTTCCACTATCAAAATCGGAATTTTTATACAAAAAAATGAGTTCCTAAGAAAAAATTGAATTTTCTATCCAATGAGATGCATTTTCCACCAAAAATGATATCCTAAAACAAAATTGTAAAATTTTCAACCAAATAATAAAATCGATAAGTATAAGGATAATTTAAAACATTATAAACAGAATAAACCAGTATTTGAAATGAAAATTTGAAATTTAATAATTTACTTCAAAATAAAGGTTGCTTTTATATTTAGAAAGATGGCTTCTTAACAAGAAACAAGAATTTGTAACGAAATAATTAAGTTTTTAAAATAACATTTAAATTTTTAATCGAAAAAGATAAATTCCCAAAAAAAGTCACATGGTTTAAATTTCAATCGAAAAATATTAAATTTATACAGAAAAAACATTTTTTTACCGGCAATATCATTTTTCAATAAACAAAGATTTTTCAAAATAACAAAATAAATAAAGTTTATATATTGTTGAACCCTCAAGTCAAGTCGAATTTTCTTTACAAAAATATAATTTTTAAACAAAAAATTTGAGATTTTAGCAAAAAATTAATTTTCACGAAACCGATGCATTTTTACCAGAAAAAATAAAATTTTCAAATAAAGAATTTTTTTACCAAAAAAGGAGAATTTTTAACTAAAGGACATCAATCTTAAACAAATGTGAAAGTTAGATTTTTAGTTAAAAGAATTAATTTGAAATAAAAAAAGCGTTTTCACTAAATAGTTAAATTATTAACTAAAGACATAAGCCTTCAATCAAAAAATAAAATTTGAACAGTGTAGCTTACACTTCACCCAAGTAGTTGCATTTTTAATTAAAAAAGAATAATTGTCAACAAAATAGTTAACATTTCAACCAAAGAGACGAAACATTTAACGAAAAATATCAATCTTACCAAAAAAATTATTTAACGAAGTCATTTAACCAAATATTTAAAACAAAATAATTGAATACAGATGCATTTTTAAATAACGGAAAAATTAAATTTCTAATAAAAAAAAGGATTTTCAACTAAAAAGAATGAGTTTTCAACAAAATTGTAGAATTCTCTATTGCATGATTGCATTTTCATCCAAAAAGCGGAAATTTCTGTTAAAATATATGAATTTTATTTGAAAAAGAAAACAAATTTTTAAAAAATGGTTCAATTTTCATGCGGAATAGATACCAGTTGACTTCTTAAGATCCAAAAATGATTTGAAAAAAAAGTTTACCCAAAAAGTATAACTTTTAAATAAAATTATTGAATTTGTAATGAAACGGTTGCATTATTATAAAAAAAAGGTGTCATTTCTGATAAAGTAGATGAATTTTAAAATCAAAAATACAAACTTCAAAAAAAGCTTTTAATTTTTAATTGAACAGTTGCATTTTTGTTCAAGAAAGATGAAATTTCCTTCCAAACGGATTAAATCAAGAAAATAAAGTCAATTTTCATCAAGAAAAGATTCTGATTCACTTTCCGACACCCAAATAGGAATTGAAAATAACAAGTTAGTTTTCTACTGAATAGTCCAATTTGTAACCCAAAATTAGGACTAACTGAAAATTCGAATTAAACGGGTGAATTTTTAAATAAAAAAGGCAAATTTTCAAGAAAAGTGTTGAATTTTCATCCGCAAAGATTTCAGTTGACTTTTTAACAAAAAAAGGCGAATTTAACCAGAAGGTAAATTTTCTAGGAAATGGCTACTAAAAAATTTGAACTTATAAATCGCAATTTAAGTACGTTCCCTAGTTTCTTCAGATTTTGTGTTCATGCTTAAGAGCATCCAACTGGATCTGGATTTAGATTGCATTGAAACAAAACTGAACTCAAATTATAAGTTAACAAAAATAACAAAAAATAAAATTTCACACTCAAAAACAAAAAATTTTGAATGCAAGGAAATTCATTTCTAATTAATTTGTTTAGGATAAATAAATAATTTACTTAACTTTATTAAATACTGTTTGAAGACAACAAACCCGTGAATTGGATCACAGAAATTATTTCTTTGGGTTGTATTTTTTTGATACAAAAAAATATTTCTTTGCTACTTTAATTACTACTTTATTTCATTACTACTTTAATGGTGTAATTTATTCACTCAAGTATTAATTCATCTTAATTTATCTTTCTAAATGAAGAATTATATATTTAACATAAGTACATACACAGGGGCATCAAAAAGTATCGGACCCCCCCCCCCCTTCCTATCAACGAAAATATGCCTTTTCGTGAGAAATGATTCAGACAAAAGTTTCAGTGTTTTGGACGAGGATATGAATAATGTCCTTGAAGCTGACCTTGGCGTTGACCTTCAGGGTTATTTCAAGGTCAACTTTTATTCTTCAAATGGAAAACCCTCTTTTTGACACCGCCAATCGAAAGAGCGCAAAATTTTACGTTTAGATATTCATCGAACAAGGTCTAGAGGCTGATCAGCGAAAATATGCCTTTTCGTGAAAAATGTTTCAGACAAAAGTTTTAGGAAAAAGTGAAAACAGCGAATTTTAGAAACAAATGACAATATGAGTGATCGGCTTATGTTTCACAACTGCACGAAATTCATTGGTCAATGACGGGTCACATGGCTATGATGAATATCTCAACATACAACTGTCTGTTCTTTCAATTGGTGGTGTCAAAAATAGGGATTTCCATTTGAAAAATAAAACTTGACCTTGAAACAACCTTGAAGGTCAACGCTAAGGCCAGCTTTAAGGTCATCATTCAGATCCTCGTCCAAAACCCTGAAACTTTTTCCTGAAACATTTCTCCCAATAAAATATTTTTTCAGTCAGAATTTTGGTATATTAGCAATTATTGTACAATTTTTCTAATTTGGAAAATATTTTGCATAATTAAAGGCTAAATAATTTTCGTTAAAAAAATAATTTTTTGCATTGAGAACATGAAATGAATCATTCTAAAAATTGTAAATACAACTTTCGCGAAAAGAACGTTTTTCCGGTTTTTGTAAAGAGAAAAACTCTCGTTCCATCTTTATGGAAAATTGAAAATTTTCGGATAGATTTAGGTATAGAAATGTAGGTTTAATACCCCGTAGCTTTTAAAATTTTATTTCTAATATAATTTTTAAAAATTTTTGAAAATTTTTGAAAATTTTGAAAATTTGTCTTTAGCTTCAAAACATTTTTCTTCATATTAATCACCAGAACTTCAACCCCTAAAAACTACCCCCTATGTGGGAAACACCATGGAGGGGCCAGCAAAACGTTTTTCTGGACGCGACAATATCAAAAATAAACTACATATCGACGCATTATTTCCGTTTTAATTTGTTTAAATTTGTGCAGCAGATTTTAATCCCTAAAAACTAATTCTGTGCGAAAAATACTATGGCGGGGCCAGCAAAACGTTTCGCTAGCAGCGATAATATTTAAAATCAACTTTATATGAGTGCATTATTTTTGTCTTAGCTTGTTCAGTTCTTTGCTAGCAACTTCAACCCCTAAAAACTACCCCCTGTGTGAAAAATATCATGACGGGGCCAGCGAAACGTTTCGCTGGCCGCGACATTATCCAAAGCAAAAATTTATGTGGTCGAATTTTTTTCGTGTTAATCCGATCAAATTTGTGCAACAAATTGAAACTTCTAAAAACTACTTCTGTACGGAAAACAGTATGGCGAGGCCAGCAAAACGTTTTGCTAGCTGCAACATTATCCAAAATCAACTTTATTTGGGCACATTATTTTCGATTAATTTTTGGTCAAATTTGTGCAACACATTTCAACGCCTAAGAACCATCTCTTTAATATTACAAATTGTGAAAGTCTAACAATTTAGATAAAAACCTTTTGAAAAAGTTTCGCATTCCACCGAAACGTCAAAGATTAAAAAAGGAGTTTTCAATCAAATAAATTCTGAGGTCCAAATAATATTTTTTGGCTTAATTTTATTATTTTAATTTATATGGACTGTCATACATAAAGAAAAATCTATAGTTTAAAATTCGCAAATATCGTCGTTTGAAGAAACGATTGATTTGGTTTCAAATCATTATACAATAATAAGATAATTGATCAAAGACGTTTTTGACCTCATTCTTAAATTATCAAACCATATTTAGAAATTTATAATATTCTATATGTTATAGATTTAGGTTCATCACAAATTACTATTAAAAACTCTCCCATCATAAAGCCTGTTGAGCCTGAGCCTAAAAAGGATGAACACCATGATGACAAGAAACCAGCGGGACACGATGGTGCTAGAGGCCATAAACATGGAAACCCTCCTAAACACCCTAAACCCAAAAAACCCAATGATCACCAGGAACCTCATGGCCCACCTAAAAAGCCTAAACAAGAACATAAAGTAAATCACCCTGCACCCCATGGACCATCTAAAAAACCTAAATCCGAACCTAAAAAAGACCCTAATGAACATAAAAACAAAAAGCCTAAAACACCTGGACCGCCTAAACCAGTTGAACCACCTAAACCAGCTGAACCACATAAACCAGCTGAACCACATAAACCAGCTGAACCAAATAAAGCAGCTGAACCACCTAAACCAGCTGAACCACCTAAACCAGCTGAAACGCCTAAACCACCTGGATTACCTGGAACAGCCGGATTGTCGGGACAAACCGGATTGGTTGGACAAACCGGATCGCCTGGACAAGCTGGACTGCTTGCACAAAATGGATTGCGCTCATCAAATGGATCGCCTTCAACATTAGGACAAAATGGTATGTTTGCACAAATTTGTGTTGACTCCGAGCAAGAAATCCCGAGGAACGAGACGGGACGAGACATACCTGCTGCCTCGGTATTTCTCGTCTTGTTCTGCCTCGTCTCATTCTTTCTCGTCTCGGGGCGCCCTTCCTTGTTTCTCGCCTCGGTTTTTCCGAGAAATGCAACAGATGTCGCCTCCTCGCGTTCTTTTGCCACTCTGAGACGCTAATGCCAAAAAGCATTGTTCAAAGAATAGTTTAAGTCTAAGTATGATTTCCTATTATACTTTTCAGTACATTCATAATTAATTTGATATCAAAGACGACTATGTTTCGATTTTTCAAAGATTCAACTTCACTGTTTTAGAGTATCATTTAGTTCCAGTGAGAAATTTATTATGCTAATTATAAAAGTAGAATATATAAAATGGGAAAGTAAAAAGATGGGATATTTTGAAGTCATTTGGAGTCTAAGGAATTTAACTCTAATTTAATTTTTCAAAGGAGAATTTAATAATTTTGTGGGGTCTAATTTCAGCGGATGGTTAATAAAGTATATTTTTCGGGACGTATAAAAAGTTGAAAGTATATACCTACTTAGATTACTTTGACTTCTAGATATTTTTAAATTTCATAACATTTTAATTTATAACACACTGTTCAAAATTTATGTTGGAAAATTCCAATAATTATGCTTCATACTTGCATGTGGATAAATCGACACCCGTTCAATCGGAAAATTAAAATAAAAATTTATTTATTTCTCAAGGAAACTTGTTTCAAGTAAAGAAAGAAGTACAGAATTTACGGAATTCAAGAGATTTATTATTTATTGAGGCAAATCGAGGGATTTAGAAAATAAACAAAATGGACGGAATGCAAGCAATTTATTAATACCACGAAATTCAGGAAAATTTCGTAAATTCATGGAATTCCGAGAATTCACGGAAATCAATTCAAAGAAACCCCATAATTCAAGGAATTTCTGGAAATTGAAAAATTCATTAAATTTAAGAAATTTATGGAATTCAAGGATTTTATAATATTCACGAAATTCATGGAATTGAAGGGATTCATGGAATTTAAGGCATTTACGATGTTCACGAAATCCACACTATTCACGGAATTCATGGAATTCACGGAATTAATAGATATTTCGTGATTTGTGGAATTCACCAATTCATGAAATTCACGGAATGAAATCCACGAATTCCTTGAATTTCATTCATTCTTGAAATTTCCTAAATTTCTTGAATTCTTTGAATTCCATGAATTCTGTGAATTCTATAAATTTAGCGAATTCCATAAATACAGCGAATTCCGCAAATTTAATAAATCGCGCAAGTTCCATAATTTCATTGAATTCCATAAATTTAATGAATTCCTTGAAATTCATAAATTTTTTAGTTCCATAAGTTACGTGAATACTTTGAATGTCATGAATTCTTCGAATTCCATGAATTCTTTGAATTTCATGAATTCTTTGAATTCCATGAATTCTTTGAATTTCATGAATTCTTTCAATTTCATGAATTTTTTGAAACCCATGAATTCCTTGAATTTTATGAATTTCTTCTATTTTTTTAATTTCACGATCTCTTCGAATTGCATGAATTCCGAGAATTCATTGAATTTCCTGAAGTCCTTCAATTCCATGAATTCTTTGAGTTTCATAAATTCCTTGAATTTTTATAATTCCATCAATTTCTTGAATTTTTGGAATTCCCTGAATTTCTGGAATTCCTCTGATTTCAAAAATTCTTTGAATTCCATGATTTCCTTTAATTCCATTATTTCTTCAAATTCTATAAATTCATTAAATTCCTCTAATTCCGTGATTCTCCTCAATTCTATTAATTCCGTGAATTTCATGAATTCCATAAATTTCGGAAATTCCGCGAATTCCACGAATTCCGAGAATTTTGTGATTTTCATAAAGTCGTGAGTTTGGTGAGATCCTTAAATTCTATAAATTTCTCGAATTTCTTCAATTCCATGATTTTCACGAATTCCGTGACTTCCGTGAACTTAATGAATTCCGCGAATTCCATCAATTTAGCATTCCAATACCATGTTAATTTGTATATACATGTATAAATATAAAAAATGTTTTTAAAAGGAGACGCCTTAGCTTAGGACAATCTATGTTAGTGCGTGAAATTTGTGTGGTTTTTTTAAATTTTGTTTAACATTTTAAAATCTTCGAAAAATGTTTAAAAAGCTTTTCAATCCCTCATAAATTTTATCAAAAATTTGTGAAGCCTTCATGAAATTTGTCGTATTAATTTAAACACATGAAAATCTTTGGAATTTTTGTCCAATCCTTTAAATAGTTTGAAATCTTTTTGAATTTCTTGAAATTTTTTTATGTATGTAAAATCTATGTGACATCTTCAGATTTATGTGGAATCATTTGGAATCTTTGAAAAATTTTGCAAGTCTGTTAAATCTTTGAATGATTTGTGAAATTTTCGGAAATATCTTGAAAACTTTCGGAATTCTTTTAAATATTCGTACAATCGCTCCGAAATTTGTGGAAAATTAGTTTAATCTTTTAAAGTATTTGAAATTTTAATCTAATCCTTCTAATATTTAGAAATTTTTGTGATTTTTTAAAAATCTTTTGAATTATGTAAAATCTATATGAGATCTTCAAATCTGTGTAAAATATTTTGTAATTTTTGAAAATTTCTTTTAAGTCAGGAATCCTTGTGAATATTGTATAAACGTGTTAAAAAATTATGAATTCTTTGATGCATTTTTAAAATATTTATGAAGGCTGTTCTATTAATTTGAAAAAATGAAAATCTTTGAAATTTAAATGCAGTTCCTTAAATAGTTTGAAATCTTTGTGAATTTCTTTATTTCGTTCAAGGTATGTAAAATGCTTTATAAATTGTAACGCCTGCGAAAAAATAAAAAAATTACTAAACCCCACAGGATATGGAACGCGATCAGCAATAGGACAAGGACAACAATCTTTAACTCCCACGACAATTGGAACGCCTACAGCAGCTGGAACTTCTGTACAGAATCCACTTTTAAATCCTTCCCAATCTGGAGTGGCTGGACCATTGGCAGCACAAAGAGCACAAGGTCTCAATTCTGGAGTAGGTCAAGGTCAAACACTAGGTCAAAATCCTTCACTGGGTCAAACTCAAGCACAAGGTCAAAATGCTGCAGTAGGTGTAAATCAGCAAGCCCAAAATGCTGGACAAGGTGTTAATGCTGCGCAAGCTTCAAGTTCTGGACTAGCTCAAAATTCGGCGCAAGTTTCAAGTTCTGGACAAGGTATAAATTCTGCGCAAGTTCCAAGTTCTGGACAAGGTGTCAATTCTGCGCAAACTCAAGCATCTGGGCAAACTTCAAATGCTGCGCAAACTTTGAGTACTGCGCAAACTCCAAGTGCCGCGCAAACTCCAAGTGCTGCGCAAACTCCAAGTGTTGCACAAGGTCTCAATTCTGCGCAAGCTCAAACGGGACAAAGCACAACTGCTGCACAAGGTCAAAGGACAGGGGTAGAAGATGCAGGAGCTGAATGATAACCTGCCCAGAGGGTCCAGGAATACTATTTACACTTTTTTTTCACAAATTTTTATCTAAACCTTTTGTGAATCAAGTGATAATTATGAAAAAAACACGATAAACTTACAAGATTTTTTTGGCTTTTAATATTAATGCGTTTATACATCGTCACCTATTATGAATTATTTTTGTTGTTGAGTATTCACATCTCCACAGAATAAAAATACATTCTGAGAAGCTGGTACAAATAAATCTTGAAAATGGCCGTTAAAAAATTAATTCCTTTTTCAATCTAAACTTTTAAAAAATAGAGAGAAGAGAAGGAAAAGAATTGAGTTGGTTGTCTTCTCCTTTCTCTTTCTTCTTTTTCATTTTATTTTTTTTTTCATTTACATTATATTTGTCCAAAGAATTTTTTTTCTTTTTCAAGGGAATTTTTATTTAAAATTTTTGTCTTCAGAATAAAATAGATAGATTTAATGTTGGTTGTCCAAATAGGATTCTAAATTGGGTTTTATTCTTATTTCTATTTCAGGTATGTTTATAACTGGTTTGCTTTTTCGAGCTTTCCTTTATTCGTGGGTGTTTATTCTTGGGTGTCAGGGGGAGAGCATCGTGGTTGCGTTGGTGTTCCTACCTGCCCAAAATTTTATTTTATTCTCATTTATTTTTTTGCCTTGAGGAGGGTGCTTTATGGGTACCAAAACTTTGGTAATTTTTTATTTAAAAATATTTTTTTTTGTGTAGGAAAAAAATTGTCTTACAGATTGTATTAGGAACATTCTATGGTAAAAGCCTAAACTTGGTTTTTAGATTCTTAGTTTTATTTTCAGGAATTGTGCACAATAACTTAATTATTTGACGTTTAATAGGATTTTAAATTGAACTTTAATCTCATTTTAATTTTTTAAATTTCAATTATTTAAAATTTTGGTAATTTATTGTTTAATTTTTGTCCGAAATAAAGTATGTACACCAAATTTTCATTCATCGTGAAGAGGTACTTTATTATTTAAAAAAGCATTTCTTCTAAATTACGCAAGGATTATCGAAAGCATTGAAAGCATTTGGAAGTTCAATATTTCCTTCTACGTTGAAAACATGTTCCAAAACAATGACAAAATCAAAAAATAGTTTGTGTAATCCAAAAATAAATAAACCTGTCAAAACGGTCAATCCCAGGAAATAACTTTTTAAAATTGCAAATATTGCAGTTAAAATAATTAATAATATATTGAAGCTAAATAATTTGTGTTAATAAATGCAATTTTTTAAATAAAGGTAATTTAAGAATTTTAAAGTGTAGAAGGAGTGAAACATACTTTTCTTCAGTAGTAACATTTCATAATGTACAGAAACTATATTACTGAATATATTCTAAAAAAATTAATTTTTGAGGAACATAAGTTTCAGAGAAATTAAAATTGAACCATGTTTTATGAGCAAAATTTATTTTTTTTTCGAAAACTAATAATTGTAGAAAAAAGTTTGAACACAAAATAGTTTTGTTTTTTTCAAGTTCGTTAAGCGATTTCAACAACAAAAATGTCACAAAATGAAATTGTATGCTGTTGTTGTGCATGTTTAAAAAGAAAAAATTGAGGCAAGAATCAAATTAAAGAAAAAATCTTTCTAAATTTGTTATTCTAAAAATCTGATTCTTTGTGTCAATTAAAAAAAACTTTGGAGTTATCATACGTAAACATTAGTATTATGTATTTAATGATGAATTATGCGATTGTAATAAAAAATTAGACATATCGCCGGATCTTTACTCTCTGATTCAATTTTTATTTAAATTTGTTTATTTAATATTCGAGAAAAAAAGACAGCGATTTTTTTGTCTTACGAAATTTTAAAATTAATATATGCGGTTCGTATACAAACCAAATTTTTTTATATCATAGTATCTATCATCTGAAAGAATAAAATGTACGAAAAAGCTTTATTTTTGAAAATTGGTAAAAATTATTACCTTAACTTCAGAACTAATATCTATTTTTTTTGTAATATATAGACAATCAATATTATAATATTATTTTAATTACAAATTTTTAGCACTTGTTTTTAATTTAAAAAATACTTTTTTTCATTTTCAAAAGTTCAGAATAGAATTTCAATCGTTTTCCAACTGTTTTGTTTCCAAAGGTTAAAAAAATGGTTCAATTCAAAACACTGAACAATTAATGTTGCATATTTTTCAAATTTCTAATTTACTTCTATTTTTAGTTGTTGCAAATTCGATTTTTGCAACGAAAAGCTGTAACATAATCAAAAACTGATAAAAGATACTAAATCTTGTTTAAATTGTAATGATTTTTGTTTAAAAATACAAATTTTCAATTAAAAACGGCACTGTAACTTAAATTTTTTAAGATTTTTTTATATTTAAAAAATACAAATATTTTTTAAATAAATATTTATAACAAGAAACAATAAAATGATAAATAGCTAATTGTTTTAAATTAAAAATCTTCTTTAAAATACAATAATTTTTGTTTCAAAAATCGATTTCATATAAATGTCCCTTAAAGCAAATGATTTTTTACTAAAAATATCGATCACTGGTGGAAAACGCCAAGAGAGCCTAAAATGGTTCAAAAGTAAATCTGCATCGAAATCACACTTCTAGAAATATTAAAAATACATATTTTTAGGAAAATTTTTTTAAAAAATGGTACATGATTCATAAATCTTGTTTAAATTACAATGATTTTTCTTAAAAATAAACATTATTGAAGTTAATTTACAACGTAACATAAATTCGTTAAAAAGTATGAATCATCTCTGAAATGTAATGATTTATTAAAAAAATTAAAATTTCTAATAAGAAAAACTAATATAATCCGAAGTTGTTCCTTCTTGTAAATTTTATTATTTTATGCAAAAATCACTGGGTTTACGCTTAATTGTTTTCGTTCAAAAATATGAATTTTAGGTGAAACACACCAAACGATATTAAAAACTACCATAAGACAAAATTATTAAGAATTATAAATTGTTTTCTGAATTTAACGATTTTTGTTTGAAAATAAAAAAAAAATAACGGAGAAACGTTAACACAGCCTAAAATTATTCACAAATTGTAAAACATTATCAAAACCAGAAATTATTAAGAATTTGTGAATCTTCTTCCAAATCTAATTAAAAAAAAAAAAACATTTTCCGGCGAAAAGATACCAACATACAGAAAAATGTTAAAAAATGCAAACTGGTTAATCCTTACTATAAAATCTCTAAACGATATTGTCGATTTCGATTGTCACAATTCTCGATTTCAATGCTATATGCGTGTGACACGAGGCGTCAATGGGTTGACAAATGGGTGCGACAAAGGCATCCGTGAGTCACCGTGAGTAAGACAGAAATGGAACATTACACGTGTTTTCTTTTAGTTGATGATCCCAACGGAGCTATCTTGATCTGCGCTTGCTTGGATTTTAGCGACGCACATTGGCTACGGTGTGCGTCTGTATTTGATTTTTAAATACGTACGCGAACTAGAGCCAATGAGAGGCGCACAGTTCAAGCATGCGCAAGTATTTTTGGATCACTGTTGGGAATAATAATCGAATCAAAATTCGAAGTCGATAATACAAGGCCTTGAGAATCTTTTGCATATACTCTCAGATTTCTATCGGTATGGTTGGTATATTTTTAATTACAAGTTAATGTTTAAACTATTATTTGTTAATAATATAAACATTAACATTAAGTAATGTTCCTATGAAGCATGAAATTTGTTCTAAGTTTTTTTGATCAAAGTCCATTTCTGCTGTAAAGTGCGATAACAACTTTTTGAGATTTTGAGGTTAGGAATTAATTTGAGAATACAAGAGCGAACTGCTGGTCGGAGAATTAGATAATTTTTGCCAATTTAATGTAAATCATCCGAAAATCTAAAAAAATCTATAAAATATTATTTTTTGCTATGAAAGGTTACGAAAATCTTCTACAAAAACTTTACGAAAGTTAAGCTTATACTCATTTTTCTTATTACGAAAAAAATACTCCTTGTTTGAAATACTTGAAAATTATTGGAATTTTTCATACAAATTTTTGGTTAAAAAAAGAAACTATTTTAATGAGAATTAAAATAAAAAATAGCTTTTTTACGTATATATATAAAATTCTATGCACCGCAGGAATAATACTTAATGTTAATGTTTATATTGATTGCAAATAATAAATAAAATATCAAATTATGACTAAAAATACACCAATGTTACACTAACTTTACTCAATATCAGAATAGTACCATTAAAGAATTTTTCCAAATACTCAATTTTTATTTTATAAAAACACAATTTTGAAAACCTCCAACAAAAAATATATACTATAGAGATGTACGGGCATTTTCATTATCATCCAATGGTCGGCGAGAAATTAGTTTTGGACCAACTAGAAAGAAACTTACAACAAAATGGTTAGATTATTAATCAAAAAGATGAATGTTCAAGGGAGAAGTTATATATTTCTAACAAAAAACACAAATTTTCAACACAAAACAAAAATTTTCTAGAAAATACGGGAATTTTGAAACAAATAAGTCCATTCACAACTAAAAAAGATCAAGTTTCAATGAAAACGATCAAATTTTAAACAAAAATAGAATAATTCAGGTTTTAGTATATAAAAGTTAATATTAAATTAAAAAAAATGAAATTTTCTAGAGGCTATTTAAAATTTTAACCAAAACAGGTGAATTTGACACCAAATACTCAAAGTTTTACAAAAAAGAATAATTTTCTATCACAAAGATTAATTTTCTATTAAAAAAATCTTTTTTAACAAAATATATAATTTTTAACTAAATTAATGTTTCAATAAAAAATATCAAATTTTAAGCCAAAACAGAGTAATTCAGTTTTTAGTTTATAAAAGATAATATTCAATAAAAAAAAAAGATTTTGGCAAAGAAAAATAATTTTCAACCAAAAAGACGAATTTTCAAATGAAATATTAATTTTTAATTAAAAATATAAATATATAATACCAGAAATAGGATAATTTCTTTCTAGATAAAAGAATTAATACTTAATAAAAAAAAATTAAATTTCAACAAATTAATTGAAACTTTGCCAAAATAGGTGCATTTGATAATACATAGTTAAACATTCAAGCACACACATGTATTTTCAACCAAGAAACCAAAAATATCAATTTTTAATTCCAAATTTCAGTGGTCCACCAAAAGTGGGAAAGTTCAATTTTTATTTGTAGAATTTAATTCTTAACAAAAAAACGGAATGTATAACTTAATAGTTTTGTTTTTAATCAAAAAGATGAATTTTCAAACAAGAAGACTAATTTCCTACCAAAATAACGAATTTTCATCGAAACGTGTGTATTTTCAAACAAATAGTTGAATTTTCAACTACAAAAGATCAATTTTTAACTTCAAATATCAATTCTCCACCAAAAATGGTATAATCCAATTTTAGCTTATACATTAATTTTTGACTAACTATAAAGGAACTTTTAACAAAATAGTTAAATTCTCAATAAAAAATATGAGTTTTCAAGGAAGAAGTTTTATATTTCTAAAAAAAACACCAATTTTTAAAAAATACATAAATTTTCAATTAAATAATTACCTTTTTAACAAAAAAATGAAGGTTCAATAAAAAATATCAAATTTTAAACAAAAATAGAATGATACAGTTTTTAGTTTAGAAAAGTTAATATTCAAACAACATAAAATTGTCTACAGATTATTGCAAATTTTAACTAAAACAGATAGTATTGACACCAAATAGTAAGATTTAAAATAATTAGTTTTATATCACAAAGATTAAATTTCTATTAAAGAAATTTTTAAAAATAAATAACAGAAATTTGTAGAAATTTTTTATGTAAGCTGTTGGTTTTAGAGTCAGGTGAATTGAAACTAATTAAGTTGTTGTTAATTAAGTTATTTTTTAAATAATCTGTCTGTACGAAAATTATTATTATAAATTTAAAGAGACTTCATACAGATTTGAATTGTTTGCAACTGAATTGATTTTCAATCCAAGAACAATATTATAAAAAATATTGAGAATAAGATAGAATTCACTTAAAATGAAGCAGGTTCTATACATTATTTATCAGAATCGTTAGCGATCAAATTTGTTGTATTGTAAATTATGCAAAACGTTTTTTCCCATACAAGACAATAAAAAATCGAATTTAGACATCTATGTTAAAAATAATAAAAAACAGAATCATTTTTATCCATAAAATTTATTCCCCACAAAAAACTATCCGTGTCCAACCAACAATGATATAATAAAAATTTTCGTTAAAGAGATTGACTTTTAGCAAACCAACGAAAATTAAGAAAATAGTTGAATCGTCAATAAATAAGATAAGAGCTTAACAAAGAAAATTAATTTTCTACCAAAAAGACGAGTTTTGAACTCAAAAAATTAATTTTCAATTATAAAAATAATTTTTCATCCTAAAATTGTACATTTAAATTTTTAATAAAATAGCTGAATCCTCATTCAAAAAGATCAAATTTCAAACAAGTAGTGGAGTTTTTAACTAAAAAAGATTAATTTTTAATTAAAAATATAAATATATAGAACCAGAAATAGGATTATTCCTTTTTAGTAAAAAGAATTAATGTTTAACAACAAACAATGAACATGAAGGAATTAAAAAAAATTGAACTTCGAAAAATTGAATTTTATTGCTAACGATTCTTTCGTGAAAATTGGTACATAGGGGTTTTTGGGGTCGCTGATTACGAATCTGTACTCAGATTTTGAAAATTCAAAATAGCGGGTCCAATATGGCGGCTGCTATTTAACATATTTTTTTATCTTTTTTGAAAATTGGTATACGTGGGTTTTTGGGATCACTGATCACGAATCTGAACTCAGCTTTAGAAAATTCAAAATGGTGGATCCAATATGGCGACGTAAATTTGGAATATTTTTGGATTTTTTTTTTAGAATAGGTATACAGGGGTTTTTTGGAGTCGCTGATCACGAATCCGAACACAGATTTTAAAAATTCAAAATGGCGAATCCAATATGGCGGCCAAAATTTGGAATTTTTTTTCTGAAAATTGGTGTACATAGGTTTTTGGTATCTCTGATCACGAATCTGAACTTAGATTTTCGACATTCAAAATGGCGGGCCAAAATTCAAAATATTCCTAAATTTCTAAATTTTCTGAATTTTCAAAATTTAAATTCAGATTCGCGATCAGTGACTCCAAAAATTCATGTACACTATTTTTTTTTTAAATCCAGAAAACTTTATTATTTTGACCGCCATATTGTATCCGTCATTTTGGATTTTCAAAATGTCTGATTTTAAATTCGTGATCAGCGAGCCCGAAAACCTCTGTACACAAAATTTCAGAAAAAAATAAAAAAATATTCCAAGTTGCGGGCGCCATCTTGGATCCACCATTTTCAATTTCCAAAATTTGAGTTCATATTCGTGATCGCTGGCCCCAAAAACCCCTGTATACCAATTTTCAGATAAAATCCAAAAATATTCCCAATTTCGACAGCCATATTGGATCCGCCATTTTGAATTTTTCAAATATGAGTCCAAATTCGTATTCAGCGCCACCAAAAACCCTAAACTACCTATTTTCATAAGAATATAATGGACAGTTTTTTCTATAATAAATTTTTTCAACAAAAAAGGCTTCTTCTCATCTTTGTTATAAGTATTAACAAATTATTTTAAAAATTTAGACCCTGCGCACACAAATCTCAATTTTCTAATCATCCTGTGAGCATGAAATTAAAAAAAATGTGTGTAAAATCCAATAAAAACTACTCTGAAATCGCAAAAAATGATATGAATGCCGCAAAGGGTTAAACAAAAAAGGATCAACTTTTTTAATATCATTTTTCTATCAAAAATGGTATAATTGAATTTTTGACAATCGGAAAAGGAGTTTTTTTAAATAACTGAATCCTTAATGAAAAATATTAATTTCAACACAGAATATTACTTTTCTACCAAAAATTACGAGTTTTCTACCAAATCTAGATAGTTTTAAACAAATTTATGATTTTTATCTAAAAAATATCATTTTTCAAACAAAAGTAATATGAGTAAATTTTACTATTATAGAAATTATTGAAATATATATATATATATATATATCAAAAAGGTTCGTTTTAAACAAAAACAGATGAAGCCTTAATTATGAACTTAATATTTAACGAAAAAATGGGCTGGTTCAGTTTTTAGTTAAAAAAATTATTTTCAATTTCAATAAGTGTAATTAAAAGAAAATACCTGAGTCGTCTACGAAAACAGATTGTAATTAGAAATATCAATAAATTTTTAACCAAAAATGTAAAGTTAAATTTTCACTGCAGTAAATTAATTTTGGAATAATAGGAATTGTCCGAAAAATTGTTGAATCCACAATCAGCAAGATGAATTTTCAAACAAAAAGATTAATTTTTACTAAAAAAGACGAATTTCGAACAAAATCCATACATTTTTAAAGAATTAGTTAGAATTTTCTGTTAAAAAAGTTAATTTGCAACAACAAAAAAACAGTGTTATGAAAATTATTATGTTGTTTTCAGATTAAATTTTAAGATAACTTTTTTTTCGCTGTAAAATAAATTCTATGTTCAAAAGATTAATTTTTAACCAATAAGATTAATGTTTTACATAAAAGACGAATTTTCAACGCATAAATTGATTTTTAAACTATAAGGGAACAGTTTTATGAAATTTTTTGTTGAAAATATTCAACAATTTAGTTGAATTTTTTTTGTGTCTTGACTGAAAATTGTTTGCATTCGACTACTGGGTTAAATGTTAAAATAACTGAGTGAAAATGGATATTTTTTGTTCTAAAGATTCATCATTTTAGTTGAAAGTTCAATTCTTTTGTTCAAAATTCTATCTTTCTTTGGTTGAAAATTAATCTTTTTTCTTAACATTTTTCTCTAATTGTTTTAAGGTTAAACAAACATTCATAAATTTAATTTTGTTGGTTGAAGATTCATTATTTTAGTTAAAAATTTATCTCTGGTTAAAAACTTAAAATTTTTCTTGAAATTCAGTTCTTGGTTCAATTCAGCTTTTATTGTTTTAAAATAATCATATTTTTTTAGTTTTTGGTTATGAATTTATCTACTTATTTAAAAGTTTAACTATTTAATTTAAATTTTAGGTATTTGGATAAAAATAACTATTTGGTTGAAAATTCGTTAATTTTTTTAAACTGAAAATTAAACTTTTTCATTTTCAGTGTAAACGGTTTTGTTAAAAATTTGGCTTTTTAATAAAAGATTTGCTTTAACAACCGAATAGTTTAACTTTTAACCAAATAGATAGATTTGCAGCCTAAACATATAAATTTTAAACTGAATGGCCAAATTTTCTGACAAAAAAGATTAACCTTTAACCAAAAAGAGTTGCTTTAGGAAATAAAAGAATTCCCAATGAAAACGTAGTGGTGAAAATCTTTCAAAAATTGTCAACAAACTATTTAAATTTTTAACTAGAGTTGAATTTTCAAAAAGTATGTAAATTTTTAACAAAGAAGTTGAATTTTTAATCTGCAAATATGGATTTTCGATAGGAAATGTAACATTTGATATTTCAACGAATGCAGATGCTGATAAGAGAAGCATTGTAAAAATAAGGATACAAATTTTCAATCATACAGATTAATTGTCCATAAGAGATTCAAATTTAAACCAAAAGTATAAAAGTAACTTTTTCGCACAAAACATTAATTTATTTTAGATAAAAAAGAATGTTAAAAAAATAGTAAATCTTTTAACCATAGAGATGAATTTTTAACTAAAATTATGCATTTTTCAACTAGAAAGACGAATTTTCAACAAATAAAGAATTGTGAGTTAGGAAATCAAAAAATGTGTCCCAATCCTCAAACTTTTAAGTCAAAATACTATTTTTCTGTAAAACAGTTATAACACCTTTCCCCTCCATGTACCTTCATAAACAACATCTTTCACAACACCATCACCCCACATGATAAGTTTTCAAGTATTTATTGGTTTGAAGTGTTTTTTTTAAATAAATCATTCTATTAATTTCAATGTAATTTGGAATATAATAATTATTAGTTCAATTTTAAAGAAAGATTTTAAAGGGGAGACTTGACCAAGATTTTCAGGGGAAAGTTTACCAAGTGGCAAGTTTAAATAAAATGATTTAATTTAATTTTCTACCAAAAAATATAAAATTGGTTCAAATTCTATTATAAAAGATTAATTACAGTTTTAAGTACAGAACTCATCCCTTGGTGACTTCTATTATTTTATACTAATAATTTGTAACATTAATTAAATATGTATAACACAGAAAAGATAGGCTTTTGATTTATTCTTTTTCATAAAAAGATAAATAGGCGCGCGCAAGACTACTAGTAGATTTTAAATCTTCTTTAAATCATAATTATTTTTGTTCAAAAATACCAAGGTTTAGTACAAAAAACACTTATGAAAGATAAAAATCATAAGTCCTTGAATAATTTTTCATCTCGAAAATCTAATAATTTATGAATGAAAATAGTTATTTCTGGCGCTTAGCGCTAAAATAAGCATATTACGGAAAAAATGAAAATTTAATTTATAGTTCGTAAAAGAAGACTTCTATTTTCTGAATTTACTTTCTTTCATTATAGTTTTTCGTGATTCCATAAGAATTGTAATGATGTTCTAGAAAAAGTTAAAGATTATGAAAAAATTTATAAACCCTAACTATTATTCATGTTAATATAAAATATATAAAAAATTTTAAATATAATTATGAAATCTTTCGTAAGAATAGTTCGACAGAAGCAACTGTATCTCTTTACTTATCGCTCTAAATTCAAAAAAAATTTTTTTTTAGGAATTTCGTCTGACCATACGTTGACATGTACTACTAATCCTAGCATGTCTGACTAAACGTCGACAAAATTTGGTCTTTAATTTAATTTTATATAAGCTAAAATAAAACACAAAACATACGCACAAAATATTTAAACAGATTTCACAGCTCGAAGTAAGAATTAAGGTGATTTTTCGCAAAAATAAGGGACTAATTAAAAAATAAATTCTTAAAAATGAAATTAATGCATAAAAAATATATAAAATTTAATATGATAAGCTTAAGATTTAAAGAAGAAATAAATAGCATTTTCAACAAAATAGTAGAATTTTTAACCCAAAAAAAAGATTAACATTTAAAACAAAATTTCAGTTTTTAAGCTAAAACGCGAAATTTTTTGAAACAATTGGATGTGTAAATACGTCAAGAGGAATTTTAACCCTACACAAAGGAATTTTCAAGAAATTAATAGAATTTTTAAACGAAAAATAAATTATTTTAAACATAAATAGTTTCATCTTTCAGCCAATATTTAAATCTTTAAGCCAAGAAGATAATTTTTTCAGAAAGCAGTTGAATTATCAAGAAAAAAATTTAATTAAAAAAAATTGTTGAACCTGTAACAACATATTTTTATTTTCGAATGATAAACATGAATTTTCAACCAATTAGTTAAATTCTTAATAAATCAATAATTAATCATCTAATCTGAAATTTTCATTTATAGGCAAATATTTGAACTTTAGGTTAAAAATGACGAGTTATCAACAAATAGTTGAATTTACAACGCAAGGGAATACATTTTTTAGAAAGAAGTTGAATATAAAATTCCAAAGGAAAAATGTATTACATGAGCAGACGAAAGTTAAAAAAAAACAGTAAGATTTTCAACAATATATTTGAATTTGTAACTGAAATCAGGATTCATCACCATTAATTTTTTTCGCAAAGGAGTTTATCTTTCACCCAAGTGTCAACCAGAATGAATCTCTCAGTCATGGATTCATGAAATTTAAGGCCTTTACGATATTCACGAAATCCACGCTATTCACGGCATTCATGGAATTCACGGAATTAATAGATATTTCGATATTTGTGGAATTCACCACATTAATGGAATTCACTGAATTCACGGAATATAACAAATTCACGCAATTCATGGAATTTACGGGAATTCCGCAACTACCGTCAATTTCGCGAATTTCTTAAAATTCGTAAATTCTGTGAGGCCTATGAATTCCGCGAATTTTATAAATACAGCTAATTCCGTAAATGTATTGAATCGCGCAAATTCCATAAATTCTGTATATTCCATGAATTCCATCAAATACACGAAGTCCTTGAATTTCTTGAATTCCTTGAATTCCATTAATTTTTGAAATTTCCTAAATTTCTTGAATTCTTTAAATTCCATGTATTCTGTAAATTCTATAAATTTATAGCATTCCATAAATACAGCGAATTCCGTAGATTTTACAAATCGCGCAAATTCCATAAATTCCTTAATTTTTTTGAATTCCATGAATTTCATGAATTCCATGAATTCCGTAAATTTTTGAGTTCCATGAATAACATGAATTCTTTGAATTGCATAAATTCCTTGAATTGCATAAATTCCTTGAATTCCTGGAATTCCATAAATTTCTTGAATTGCTGGAATTCCATAAATTTCTTCAATTCCTGGAATTCCAAAGATTTCTTGAATTCCTCTAATTTCAAGAATTCTTTGAATTCCATTATTTTCTTAAATTCTGTTAATACCGTGAATTTCATGAATTTTATATTATTATTATTATTATTATTACACCATTAGGCTATTTCCCTTTCAGGGTAGGCGTGACTCATTCGGTAGGGGAAAGGAGTAGTGTGTGGAAGGGATAGAGATTCTTCAGATTGATCCAGAATTCTCGTGCTATTTAAGTAAATAACACGTTCGTTCCGCGACACTGCTCCGACCCAGGTTGCTGATCAATCTCTCTAGCAATCACCCCAAGCGATGAAGCTCACAAAGTCTTTATTTAAGGTTCCCCACTTGGGTCTATTAGTGGCCAAGATCTTTGTTTCAGGCGTCATTCACTCTACTGACACTCTTTTTTTTGACTATTTACCGCCATACTTTCCTGTCCTGGCATACTTCTCTAGCTTCTTTTATGTCCATGCATTTTTTCATGCAGAATCTCGTGTTTCTGTGACTCCTTATGTCTCTTCTAACTAGGTTCTCATTCACACATTCACACTAGCGTCTCTTCTGCACCACATTCTTTTAGAATTATCCCGTTACTTACTTTGTCCATCAGGGTTTTCTCGCATATTATGCGCATGAATCTCATATGAATAGCGTTAATTTTACTCTTATCTTTTTCTTGATAAGTCCATGTCTCGCTACCGTATATTATAGTCGGTACAAATATAGAATTATGTATTGCCATTTTAGCTTAATTTGATATATTTTTACTTCTGATAAGGGGACCTGCTCTACCAATAACCTTCTTACCTTCATTTATTCGTCTATCTAATTCCTCATCTATCCTCCCGTCCCTAGTAAATAAGCTACCAAGGTATACGAACTTATCAACTTTTTCAATTCTCTCATCATTTAATAAAATATTGCATAGCGTTTTCTCACTTCAATCTACCTTGTCAAAAGCTTTTTCTAGGTCAACAAATGCACAGAAAACTTTTTTTCCTACTCTCAAACTTTTTTCTATTATTTGCCTCAAGCTGAATCTTTGATCCGTACATGACCATCCTGGCATAAACCCACTTTGGACTTCCCAAATCTTTGCTTCTGTTATTTTCATTACCCTACGGTTAAGTATTTTTGAATATATTTTACCTACGGTGCTTAATAAGCTAATCCCTCTGTAATTATTGCACTCGCTTTTATCTCCCTTTCTCTTGTATATTGGTACGATAATCGCTTCTTTCCAATCGTCTGGGTCGTCTCCCATCTCGAAACTTATATTTATCAATTCGCACAGTGCGCCACCGTATTTAAGCATTTCAGCGTTAATACCGTCTACCCCGGCAGCCTTACCCTTTTTCAAGTTCTTAATTATATCCCTAACCTCAGTGACACAGACTTTTTCAATTAAGTTTTCCATCGCATCGTGTTCAACATTGCAGTTGTGGTGTCCTGTAGCTTCACCTCCGAATTGTCTCCTAAAATAGTCTCTGAAAGCCTCTAGTATTCCTTCTGCATCATATACCATTTCCCCCTACTATTTCTCATGTTAAAAATTTCTGTACTTTAGTTTCCTTTCATTTTCTTATAAAGTAGTTTCCTGGTTCCTTCAATTCGGTTTGTATTTTTATCTCTTCTTCTGCTCTAATTGTATCTTCACCTTCTTTAAATAATCGTTTAAGTATCCTGTTTTCGCGCCTATAATCATTTCTACGTCTATTTCTTTCCTCATTGCTAAGACCTGCGATGTTCAAAGTTCTCTTGTACGCTTCTCTTTTTGCTTTTTGGGCAGCCTGAATTTCATCATTCCACCACGCATCACCAGAAATTCTTCCTACAACTGCGATACCACGCACTTCGATCGTACATCTAACAAGGATATCCCGTAACATTGTCCAGGCCCCCTTTATATCTTTGTTTTTTATACGGTCCTCCCATGTTGCCCTATCTATGCTTTCGATTATCTTATTTTGGAAATCTATTCGCACATCCGGTTTCTGTAGGTTCTCAATTTTGATTCGCGTTTGTTTTGCTTTCTTGGTTCTCTTTTTTCTCCATCCCCGACCTAAGTTAATTTTTGAGATCAGAAGGTAATGATCAGTATTGCATTCAGGACCCCTGATGACTCTTTTATCTTTGACTAACTATCTAAGTCTTTCATTTGCAACAACAAAGTCAATTATACTGCGGCTATTTCCTTTAGACCAGGTGTACATGTGGATCATTTTATGCCTAAACTAAGTATTTGTAATAAACAGACCCTTTTCTAAGCATAGACCAACTAATTTATCTGCATTATAGTTTGTTCTTGGATCCCCAAAATTACCTAATACTCTTTCTGTTTCCTGATTTTGGGTGCCCACCCAACCGTTCATGTCTCCTAGTAGAATTATTCTTTCCCCATGTTCGCGGATGTTTATTATGTCATTGAAAGTGTCCCAGAAGACCTCTTTCACTTCTCTAGGATCACTATCAATCGGCGCATAGCATGCTATGATAAATAGTCTTCTGATTCCTACTTTCATTCTAGCCCACAGCAGTCTGGGAGACACGAAACCATGGTCTCCGAGATACTGCTTTGCTCTTTCATTCAAAATCAGACCTACTCCTTGTTTACCATGTGATTCACAGTCTACTCCTGACCATATTTCAAAACCGCCTTTCAACAAGCCGTTTTTTATGTCTTTAGTTTCGCATTCCTTTTTCTTTGTTTCGGACACACATAAAATATCTAGTTTCTTCACGTCCAGAGCTTCACGCAATTCTTTTACTTTGACATCATTTACTCCCCTAGCATTCCAAACACCTAGTCTCCATTCGTCGCCTGAAACATGACCTTTAGATTTTCCGTGTCCATACCTTTCGTCATTAAAAGGTTCAGTTCTTTCCGAGGCTATTTTGTAGTTTGTATTATTTATTGTTTAGATGATACGCCCAACTAACACCCTTATGCAATAAGTTTATTTTCTGAGTCGAAATCATGTCTTTAGTTAATAAGGGAGCGTTGGAAGAGGGGGGAGGTATAATTGGAACCGAGAGAGCCGTCTTGGGTTTGTGTTTTTGTTTCCATGCTGAGAAGGTCACCAGCCTTCAGCAGCGTAGAAATGGGAAGAGAACAATTTTGTTAATCTACCAATAGATTTTTTAAATGATATATTTTCAGATAATTTTTTTTATTTTGATACATTTTGTATAAGAATCGATATTTTTTTAATTTGTAAAAACTTTTTTTAACATAACTAGATGTTCATCGGAAAGAAAGCATGTAGCCGGAATATTTAGAGTATATAAAATCTATGTTAGTGCTTGAAATTTTTGTGGTAATTTTGAATTTTTTTTTAACATTTTTAAAATCTTCGAAAAATGTTTAAAAAGATTTTCCTTGAAAACTTTCTAAATTCTTTTAAATATTCGTACAATCGCCCCGAAATTTTTGGAAAAAATTGTTCAATGTTTTAAAGTATTTGAAATTTGGTAGCACAAAGAGCACAAGGTCTTTTTTTCTGGAGTAGGTCAAGGTCAATCATTAGGTCAAAATCCTTCACTGGGTAAAACTGAAGCACAAGGTCAAAAAACTGCAGTAGGTGTAAATCAGCAAGCCCAAAATGCTGGACAAGGTGTTAATGCTGCGCAAGCTTCAAGTTCTGGACTAGCTCAAAATTCGGCGCAAGTTCCCAGTTCTGGACAAGGTGTCAGTCTTGCGCAAACTCAAGCATCTGGGCAAGCTTCAAGTGCTGCGCAAACTCTAAGTGCTGCACAAATTCCAAGTGGTGCACAAGATCTTCATTCTGCCCAAGCTTAAACTGGGCAAAGCCCAACTGCTGCACAAGGTCAAAGACCAGGGTTAGGAGCTGCAGGGGCTGCATGATAGCCGGCCCAGAGGGTCCAGGATTACTATTTACACCTTTTTCACAAATTTTATCTAAACCTTTTGTGAATCAAGTGATAATGATGAAAATAAAAACATTATAAAGTCACAAGATCTTGTTGGCTTATTATATTAATTCGTTTACACGTCGTCACCTATTATAAATTATTTATATTTTTGAGTATTCACATCTCCACACAATAGAAACACATTCTGAGAAGCTGGTAAAAATAAATCTTGAATAGGGCTATTAAAAAAATTAATTCCTTTTTCAATCTAAAGTTTTAAAAAATAGAGAGAAGAGAAGGAAAAGGATTGAGTTGGTGATCTTCTCCTTTCTCTTTCCACTTTTTTTTTCATTTACATTTTTTTTGTCCAAAGAATTTTTTTTTCGTTTTCAAGGGAACTTTTGTTTAAATTTTTTTCTTCAGAATAAAATAGATAGATTTAATGCTGGTTGTCCGAATTGGATTTTAAATTGGATTTTAAACTTATTTATATTTCAGGTATTTTTATAACGATGCGTTGGTGTTCCTACCTGCCCAACATTTTATTTTATTCTCATTTATTTTTTACCTTGATGAGGGTGCTTTATGGGTACCAAAACTTTGTTATTTTTTATTTAAAAATACTTTTTTTGTGTAGAAAAAAAATTGTCTTTCAGATTGCATTACGAACATTTTATGGTGGTTGTCTAAACTTGGTCGTTAGATTCTTAGTTTTGTTTTCAAGAATTGTTAACAATAACTTAATTGTTTGCGTTAAATAGGATTTTAAATTTAACTTTAATCTCATTTCAATTTCTTAAATTTGTATTATTTAAAATGTTGGTAATTTATTGTTTAATTTTTGTCCAAAATAAAGATGTGTAAAGCAAATTTTCATTCACCATTGTCAAGACGTAATTTATTATTTAAAAAAGCATTTCTTGTAAATTACGCAAGGATGATTGAAAGCATTGAAAGCATTTAAAAGTTCAATATTGACTTCTACGTTGAAAAATATGTTCCAAAACAATAACAAAAACAAAAAATAGTGTGTGTAATCAAAAAAAAAAAAAAACCTGTCCAAACGGTCAATTCCAGAAGATAACTTTTTAACTTTGCAAATATTACAATGTAAATAAATAATAATATATTGAAGCTAAATAATTTACGTTAATAAATGCAAATTTTTTTAATAAAGGTAATTTAAGAATTTTAAAGTGTATAAGAAGAGAAACATACTTTTCTTTAGTAGTAACAATTTATAATGTAAAGAAAGTATATTATTAAATATATTAAAAAAAAAAAATAATTTTTAAGGAACAAAAGTTTTAGAAAAATTAAAATTTAACCATTTTTTATAAGAAAAATTTATTTTTATTTCCAAAACTATTAATTGTAGAAAAAATTTTGGACACAAAATAGTAGTGTTTTTTTCAAGTTCTTTAAGCGATTTCAACAGCAAAAATGTCACAAAAAGAAATTGTATGCTGTTGCTGTGCATGTTTCAAAAGAAAAAAATGAGGCAAAAATCAAATTAAAGAAAAAAATCTTCTTAAATTTGTTATTCAAAATATCTGATTCTTTGTGCCAATTAAAAAAAAAATTGGGAGTTATCATATGTAAACATTAGTATTATGTATTTAATGATGAATTATGAGATTGTAATAAAAAAGTAGACATATCGCCGGATCTTTAGTCTCAGATTAAATTTTTATTTAATTTTGTTTATTTCACCCAATTATCTGATACTTGAGAAAAATACGACAGCGATTTTTTGACTTACGAAATTTTTAAATTAAAATATGAGGTTTGTATACAAACCAAATTTTTTATATCATAGTATCTATCATCTGAAAGAATAAAAAATATGAAAAAGCTATATTTTGGCAAATTGATGAAAATAATTACCTTAACTTCAGAACTAATATCTAGTGTTTTTGTGTAATATATAGACAATCAAACCATTAAACTTTTGTTTAAAAATATTTATGAAATAGTATTTTAATTACAAATACTTAGCACTTGTTTTTAATTTAAAAAATCTTTTTTTTTAGGTTTCAACAGTTCAGAATAGAATTTTAATCGTTTTTCAACAATTTTGTTTCCAAAGGTCAAGAAAAGTAATGGTCTAATTTACTTCTATTTTTAGTTGTTGAAAATTCGATTTTTGCAACGAAAAGCAGTAACATAATAAAAAATTGATGAAAGATTCTAAATCTTGTTTAAATTTCAATGATTTTTGTTAAAAAATACAACTTTTCAGGCAAAAAAGGATACTGTAACTTAAATTTTAAAAAAATTCATATTTTAAAAAACTAATGTTTTTTAAATAAATATTTGTAACAAGAAACAATGAAATAATAAATAATCAATTGTTTAAATTTAAAATTTTCTTAAAAATACAATAATTTTTGTTTAAAAAATCGATTTTATATAAATGTCCCTTAAAGCAAATAATTTGTTACTAAAAATATCCAGCTAGTGGAAAAAGCCAAGAGAAAAACATTATTGAAGTTAAACTACAACGTAACATAAATTCATTAAAAAGTATGAATCATCTCTTTATTAAAAAAATTAAAATTTCTAATAAAAAAAACTAATATAATCCGAAGTTGTTCATACTTGTAAATTTTATTATTGTAGGCAAAAATCACTGGGTTTACACTTAATTGTTTTTGTTTAAAAATATGAATTTTAGGTGAAACACACCGAACGATATTAGAAACTGCCATAACAAAAAATTGTTAAGAACTATAAATTGTTTCCTAAATTTAATGATTTTTGTTTGAAAAAAAAATTTAACGGAGAAACGTTAACACAGCCTAAAATTATTCACAAATTATAAAACGTCAACAAAACCAGAAATTATTAAGAAGTTGTGAATCATTTTCCGAATCTAGTTTAAAAAAAAACGATTTCCGGCGAAAAAATACCAACATACAGCAAAATTTAAAAAAATGCAAACTGGTTATTAGATTTTAAATCTTTTTCAGATTATAATGATTTTTCTTTAAAGATAGCAATATTCAGTACAGAAAATACTTGTGAAAGATAAAAATCATAAGTCCTTGAATAATTTTTGATCTCGAAAATCTAATAATTTATAAATAAAAAAAGTTATTTTTAGTGCTAAGCAATGGTTCTGAGATTTTAACCTTACTAGAACCAGTTTTAAATATTTTTATTTTTAGTATAACTTGTTAGAAAACATATTAAAATTTAAAAAAATTCGACAGAAGCAACTGTACCTCTTTACTTATCGCTCTAGATTAAAAAAAAAATATCGTTTTAGGAATTTCGTCTGACCATACTTTGACCTGCACTACTAATCCTAGAATGTCTGACTCAATAGCGCAGTTCAAAGTTTGAACCGCTCAGTGTAAAAATTCAAAATTAATACCCCTCCGCATCTTAGAGGGGGGGCTTCAATTTAATTTTATATAAGCTGAAAATAAAACACAATACATACGCACATAATATTCAAACAGATTTCACAGCTCGAAGTAAGAATTAAGGTGATTTTTCTCGAAAATAGATGACTAATTAAGAAATAAATTCTTGAAAATGAAATTCATGTATAAAAAATATTAAAAATTCAATATGAAAAGCTTAAGATTTCAAGTCGAAACACAGAGGAATTTTCAAAAAATTAATAAAATTTATAACCGAAAAATAAATTATTTTAACCCGAAATAGTTTCGTTTTTCAACCAATATTAAAATCTTTAAGGCCAAATTTTTTTTTTAACCAATTATTTTAATTCTTAATAAATAAATAATTAATTATCAAAATTGAAATTTTCATTAAGAGACAAATATTTGAATCTAAAGTTAAAAATGACGGGTTACCAACAAATAGTTGAATTTACAATGTAAACGGACAAATTTTTTAGAAAGAAGTTGAATATAAAATTCCACAGGAAAAATCTATTGCATGAGAAGACGAAAGGTAAAAAAACAGTTAAATTTTTGACAATATATTTGAATTTGTAACTAAAATGAGGATTTATTACCACTAATTTTTTTTCGCAAAGGAGTTTATCTTTCATCCAAGTAGTTACATTTGCAATTGAAATAGATTTATTATGAACCGAAAATTTAATAAATGACACTTAAAACATAAAATACTATCTGTCAACAAAAAAAAATTAATTTTTTATCAAAAAGTTGAGTTTCTAAACACAAAAGATTAATTTTCAAACCAGAAGGACGAATTCTCAACTAAAATAAATCTTCCAGTCGAAAGAGAAAAAATGCGTTGGTATTTGAAACTACAATTACTAATTGGATTAGTAAAAATTTCCATAATTTTCTTTTTGAAAGCGCTCCTTGTATGAAAAAACCCCTATTATTTATAAAGATCAACTTCAAGTGAGAGTTTTCAAACTATTAAGTTTTTCTAAATATTTTCAATTACAAGTTTTAAACAAATTTTGAAAAATTTCTTGATGGGCCAAAAAATGGTGTTTTATTTTTTGTAGGCACAGGTTTTAGCACTAAAGAACAACATGAAATTAAATATTAAAAAAAATCTGCTTAAGACAAACACGTAGAATTCTAAAACGTATTATAAAAACCAGGGCTGCGTCTAATCAAAGTTAAAACATTTTGTGTGGCCCAAGCGCCTTAATTAAATATAAAACAATAAGAAAAATATTTTGTTTATATACTACGGGTTTTGAACTAAGAAAGTTAAATTTTAAACTATAAAATTTGTTTTAATGCTTAATTTCAACCAGATTTTGAATCCTCTCGTAAAAAAATTATTGGCTCATGTTCAGCAATGAAAATACAGTTCAGTTTTAGAAATCATTAATAAATTAATTTTACATGTGATCAGCTTAAAAAGTTTGAGCCTTTTATTTTGACGTCCATCAGAGCCAATCGTAAGAAAAAATTAGGGATTTATCTATTTTCTTTCAATTCGCATATTGATTTCTATTCTAAAGTTTTTTACAACTAACTAGAAGCATAATGGCCATACACTTATAGATATTATTCTACTTACCAACAAAGTTGAACAAAACGAAAAAGCTGAGAAGCAGGAAACCAAAGATAATATTCATTTTTTTTTTGTAAACGACACTCCTTTGGTGAATTTCAGTTTAAATTTAATTAATATTGTACAAAATGTATCATTATATACCCGTTATCATTTTCGTGATTTGCAATTATTTGACATATTTTTAAGACGATTAAGGTGAGTGAGGTTTACTTGCTTGAAAGATTTATAACAAAAGAGAACGTTACGTGTGAAAAACAAGTTAATAAAATTCTTATCGCTTATATTTTTAGATAAAATGAATCGGCTTTGTAGCTGTGAGTAGAAGTCATAACAGATCACAAATGGTACCTACAATGTGTAATAACTTTAACTTTACACATAGGTACTTTATTATTTAAAGTATGATTGATGTCCGTTTTCAAGATTTAACTTAAGATAAACTTCAAGACTCTTTAACAGGATTACTCAAGCTATCTGTAAGAGCTAGTTAAAGAATTTGTTTAACTTGCAGAATTTTACTGATCTAATGTACGATCTTCTTCATAGAGTTTTTTTTGTATGTTAAAAGATCTTTTAAAGAATCTACTACCATCTATGTTTTAGAACATTTCAAAACAATGAAATGCTTTCTAAAAAACTGTACTGGATAGAAAGGAGAGGAAGCAGAAAAGAACAGCAATCGTAAAATGTAACGGGATTCGAGGAAAGGGACCTGCTACACTGAGAAACCTTAAAACCAGAACTTTCTTTCTTCCAAGTCCCAAGATCTTAGAAATTTGGGAACAATCGAAAATGATAATTTCGTTCCTGTCAACCTAATAAAATTTTAAAAAAATTACTCGCTTCTAATTGACCCAGAAAACAAATGGAAATAAAAAGGTATTATCTGCAAAGCAATAAAAATTATAAAATGGAAAAATCGCGTTTAGTCGTAATTTCAATGTTCAAAGTTTGAATTTTGCACTCTGAAATTTGAACGATTGAAGCTTTTCTATTTGAAAAAAATTAGTTTTAAATCGCTTGGTATTTAATATTTGGTTAATGATTGCTCATTTTAATTAAACAGGGGAATATTGCGTAATATTAAACTACGTTTAGCGAATTTCAGTGTGTAATTAATTAGTATTCTATAAAATGACTCATTATATACGCACAATCTATTTCGTAATAAAGAAGGTAATACAGGTTTTCAAATCGAAAAATTAGGCCAACTAATGGATAACAAACAGTGTCTACAGTAAGATATATTGATGTATAGATATATTTCATGTTATATGGAAACTGGAGATTTCAAATAGAAATTGTGAATTTTGTTATTGGGTTTCCTGAAAACAAAATTAGACTGTTCTCCCTCGCATTGCACTTTAGAAATTTTCTTTATAATTTTTAATTTAATACCTTTATAATTGTTTGGGTCTCTCAATCCAATTTTGCGTCAAAAATAGCCCAATTAGATCGTAGTTTGTCTTTAAAACTCTAAATTTGCTAATCTGGCTTGCTCTGTTTTGGTGGAGAATTTTAATATTTTGTTTAAAAAATTGTTCTTTTTTTATTTCAAAATTAATTTTCTTACTAAGCATTTCTTCGTTTTTTCGATGGGAAAGTAATATTAAAAATTAGAAGCTCAGGAAATCTGTCACTAACTTGATCAACTAAATAACTTAAGTTTTTAAAATAGATTTTCTAATCTGTAATTGCCAGTTTGAACAAACGGCTGCTACAAAAAGATGCATACTTGAAGCGATTATTTTTCATGAGTCAGGCGCGCGCTGCCCAAAATTCGACGTGCCCTTACGCGTAGTAGGCCTGTGTGCGTTTTCACACATTTCACTAGAAATGTGCACGTCGCTCGTATCTGTGGAGTTTATGTTTCCCAAATATCTCGTATCTTTGGAGTTCGAGTTGCGTAGGTAAAATTCTACTTTTTCGAAGAGGGGTTAAATGTACTCCGTCTTTGTCATAGTAGCTTTAAGTTTTGATTAGTTCTGGTTGACCTAGGACTGCTTTCAAAATAATTATCCAGCGAATAATTCGACTTGAAAGTCGTAAAATCCGTGTATGGTAGCTCTCTCCTCAGCTTCATTGTACTTTTCGGGTTTACGAAATGTTTTTAATTCTCTGGCATATAAGTAGATTTATTACGTTTAGGTTGTAATCATATAAGATGTCTTCTATTTTTTTTTCGTCCTGGTCGAATATTCCATTTCGGTACATAGTGACACATGGAGGACTACAAGAAATTAAAAAATATTATATAATTTAGCGGGAATCTTTTCAAGTTTAGAAGTATTTTTAATCTCTTAAGGTTTTATAAGATTCCTAAATATATTTTGAATTGATTTAAATATTTCTTAAAATATTCCAAGATCTGTTAAATTTGAGCAAAATGTTGTCTTCAAACCTTTCAGATTTTTCCCAAATTGTCTGAATGTTTTGAAATATTTTTAAAAACTTCTGATATAAAAAATCCCTTATAATTACAACCTTCGGTTTTATAAATATCGTTTACAAAAATTCATATAAAAAATAAAACAACTTGTTTGAAAATTTGGCTTATACTGACTGTTGATTATAACGAAAAAAATAAATATGAAAATTTACGTCTTTGAAAACGTGCCACGGCGAGGAAAGGAAATAAGAAATAAACAAGTCGAATTTTTTTCTTTTCAAAACTTTAAAAAACTCACATTATTTTACGAGTCTAAAGCACATAACACAATTTTATGTTAGGCAAACAAAATATATTGAGCTGCACACTATTCTTTTACATCTGCTTCATGAATATCGCTTTCTGGCTAGAAGGGATCAGAGAATCTTGAACTTTTATTCTCTCTTCTCGTTATTGGTATCATCTCATTGTTGTTACATTTATGAAATTAAATCCTTATAAAATGATCCTTTTCAGTAATACTAAAACGGGTGAAATGTTGTAATGGGTACAAAGATGATACTTCAAGGATCATTCCAAGTAGTTAGAAAAAATAAATATTTGTTTAAACGGAAACCAGATAAACTGGAACACCATGTCTCGAGGCTTCTTGATACATTTTCTAGACATAGGACCAAAATAATCTCGAATTAGCAACGCAGGATGGCCCTTTTAATCGTGGAAAAAGTTTTCGGTTTTTTCGGTTTTAAGACAAATGCAAGGTCATGACTTTACACATCGGTAATTTATTATTTAAGCATAGTTGGCCTCCGTTTTAAAGATTTAACTGAAGATAAATTTGAAAACTGCTTAGCTCGATTAAAAAAGTTTGGATGTGTCCACTGGACACTGTCTATCGGTACTAACTAGCTAAAGAGTTTGTTCAATTTGCAGAAGCCAATTGTACCTGATGTACCATCTTCTTTAAAGAGTTTCTTGAGTCTGTTAAAATCGTTAAAATCGTCACGTGAGGCATCAGCTGTTTTGGCGGACTCAAGAAAGGATATTCTACGGATCAAGGAGCGACCTTGCGAGGAAATATAATTACTTATAATCTTAATTTATTCAGAATTCCTCAACTATTCGAATTTTAAATTATATTCTCATATGCGGTCAATTACTCTGTCCGAGATCTCGTTAGAAAGTCCTCTAATGAATTATAAAATTATCGTTGTAAGCCAAGGGCTTGGCAAATCGAAAGCGCGAAAACTTTTTAATTACCAAGCGTAATGGGCAAATTATTGCCATTATAATTTAAACATCATTAAAATGGGAGGCTGTATTGTTGTCTGGATCAAGCAGTCGCTCAGAGTCGAATTTACTTTAAATAATGTTATTTTTCTTTCAAGCTTTGTGTTTGATTATTTATTTGTTATTTGTGTTTGATTATTTTAAGCTGTGTTCCAATAAATAACCTAGACCAATTAAGACACAATTTTGAGTACCTTATTCTTGCAATTTCATAAACCCTTCTCTGATTCAATATGGCGGATTTAACCGCATCTTTTGCTACGATTCAAGTGGATTTTTTCGACAGATTCAAGTTACTAACTCTTTCTTAAATTCTACCCTAGTAAAAAATAAGGATCTTCTTTTTTTATTAACGTGTGGTCCGCTGATAGTACATTATTCTTCCGGGAACATTATTTTCATTTCAAGATCGGTATAAAAAGATGCAGAGATTTCCCAATATTTGGGTTATGCAGTACACAGGATGTCGTTTCCGGAATCCACTGGCATTCCCTCGAATCTATTTTTTAAGAAACAAAATTGAAATCATTTATGAAAAGTGTGAAAAAAATTCTTAGATTCGGTTCCTAAAGAACCCCTTATACATTATCAACTTTTTTAGTCAAAGCCTGAGGAGTACGAACTGCGAGAAAAGCGTTATCACAGAAACTTTTTAAGATTTTTCTACACTTCTAGCGGACCCCAATATGCATTGTTTTCTTTCACAGAAGTTTATGTTTTTACTTCAGGCGAGGCATTAAGAAAATACAGGAGCAACACGTAGACATTTTTTTCTGGACTGACTTAAATGTATTTGAGACACAGCGTTTCGTCTAAAAATGTTATCTAGGCATCACCGTTTCTTTTAAAATCTCGATGTTTGCCTAATCTGCATTTTTTTAGTACATAAGTTAGTTTTAGTGTTAGTGATAAGATTGTTTAGTAGAAGGTGAGGAAAAAAGTATGAGGAAAAAAATGTTTTTTTTTTACTTATTATTTTATGAGTCTCAAATATGAATCAAAATATTATTTTACGTTCGAAGTATTTTTAGACTGCATTCTACTCTCTTAGCTCTGCTGGATAAACATCTTCTTCTGGCTCAAAATGCTGATAGAATCTGAACCTGTAGTTTTCCTCCTTCTTGATTGGAATTAACTCCTCCATGTTAAGTACACTTACTTTAACTCTTATGCATTCATTATGTTCAGTAATATGAAAACGAGTGCAACTCAGAAGTGGATACAAACATCCTGATACATTTTGGTAGATAATTCCAATGATAAAGCCCGATTTTACTCCCTACAAAGTTTAATCCTTTTCTTGCAATGTGAGCTATAGGTACAGTTTGATTATCAACAGTTTGAAAAAAATGAACATTTGGTCGATAGGGAGCCGGATGAATTGAAGCACAGTCTTTAATTAATTCTGAAAGAATAAAACACAATTCCAATAATGTGAATGATAAATAATTAATCAAAACAATTGTTTGATGTCATTTGAAAAAAAAGTAAACTTATAAAACCTGAGTCGTCAAGGTCTCTAGACGTCTTTTTCCCTCAAGTGCTTCAATTGACTGATGATAAACCTGGAGATGGCTAGACTCAATTGCCAAATTTTGTTTTTGATTTTTCAGACTTCTATATATTGTTCGACATGTTCGAGTTTTTAGCCAATTTTGTTACCAGCATTTGTCTGGGTAAAGCAGCTTTAGAATTTCTTCAATTGCAGAGCCTACATTTATTTGGCTAACAAACCGTCTCTTTAAGAGAGTTCCGCGAGTATGCTGAAGCGTTTTTTATGAAATTTACTGCTCCTAGTTTTGAACTTTTCGAAGCCAATGAATAAGTTTGGAGGAAAATTTGTTTATTTTTTTAAGGTTATAGGTGGCCAGGAAGTCCTGATTAACCACCGATTGCGTTACAATTATCTTAAGTTCGAACATATGGTCTCCAAACGCTTGCTGCCTGAGCATAACTAATGATATGCCATGGCATTAAATATTATTCTTATATCTGAAGAATTTAAATTGCTGTTAAACTACAAGATGAGGCCCCCTCATGAAATTCCAGCTTTGGACAGCCTCTTCAATCGATTCTTCTGGAAAATAAAGCTACCACGCGCTTGGTCCCTTTTCTTCGCGGATAATCATATTGAAGGGTTAAGCTGTTATATATTGAAAATTGACTTAATGCTTCCTTGTATTCCTAATTAGCTCTGATGTTCCGTCCGGTTTTGAAATAAAGTTAATGTCAGTTGGCTATCCAAGCAGATGATAATTTGTTTACTAGCAACATTTTCCTCTTTCAATATCTTAGCGCAGCGAAGTTTGGCCAGGCCCTTCGCCTTAAGGACGGTAGCATGATGCCTAAGTTGGATCCCTATCACCTTCCTTTATGTAATCTTATAGATTTTTACTCCTGAGCGTACTTTCTTTTAAGGCCGTTTGTGAGCCAGATTTTCGCTTGGAAGAATAGGTAATCAAATGCTTTCCATACATATCCCAGATTGGCATGCAGATGCGGAAAGTTTTGGTGATAATAAAAGTTGTTATTATTCTCTCCTTTCTCATTTCTAGAATTAGCAGAATAGTGATGTCACTTGTGTAGGGGGCCCAGTTTAGTTTGCTTTTTCGGATCATTTTCATGTATTTAACTGAGCGCTTATGTATCAGAGCTCAAGGATGGGCAACGCTAAACTTGCAAGACTTATCAACATTTCCAGATAAGCTCCCAGGATTAGGCTTACAAAGTCATTCACGTACGCCTGGGTATAACGCCTGACTAGGCCTTTATTAGATCAGGTTTTAAGTTTCCTCAAGGCGTAGCATACTCTTCTTGCTCAAGCTGCTGCTTCTACGTTGTTACGGCAGCGTAGAGCGTAGTTCCTATAGAACTGCCCCTTTGAAATGCGTGCTGCTATCAGCACAGCGTGAGGCAGATATCACTTCATTCCCAAAATATCTCTCGAATAGTTTCTCTGGCGTCTTCAAAATAAAGGACTTTAAAATAGCGATCGGAAATTTCAATCCGAGCTCGGACTCTATCCTCAGTGCTGCGTTTTTCCCTTCAAGCAAAGTTGATAAAAATATATGCTTGGAATTCTGTACGAGAGATTAATGCCAGTGCGGCACTGTTGAGAAGGTTCACTGTATCAACCTTATTCGAGGATCTTTGAACCTGAAGAAGCTGTGCGAGGTCACGCTCACATAGGCCTAATTTTAGTTCATGTGTTAGGGAAGTACTCAGTGGCCTGGCTTGTGGGGGTTTTCGAATATAATATACCATAATGTTACTTGCCGCAAATTTGATTAGTAGTATTTTGGCTTCCCATACTTTTGACAATTTTTCCTGAACATTAAATTTTTCCGACTTTATAAAGTCAAAAAAAATCGAAACTTTAAAATATATACGGTTTTTGAACTTATATAAAAGAATTTAAAGTCGTAAAATTAAAAAAAAAATTATTTAAAGTGTGTAAAACTTAACTGTAAATTAAAGCACCCAAATTGGAAATGTTTTGAATTTTAATGTTCTACAATTTAAGAATAAAAGGTGTGCTTTCCTAATTAATAAAGTAATTAAAAACGAAAATTTATCATTCCTAATGCCATAAAATGTGAAAAATAAAAAAGTTACGTCTTCTAATTTAAAATTGTAAACTCAAGGATTTAATAATTAATAAATATAACAATTAAACTTTTAATTTGAAAAAATGTCATCGTGGTTATTTGAAATTATATTATATAATTTTATAAGAAATTTGCAATAATGGCAAAGACTTTTTATATTTTAGTCTCAAAATAAAAAACTTACATGTTTCACTCTTTTCTTCTAAAGTCGACATTTTTTTCTATCTTAAAATTTTTCAATTTAACAATAAGGACATTTCATCAATAATATAAACTGTTTTGAAAATTATTTTAATGAATTTAAACAGGCAGTGAATTCACTAAAACTGAAAATGCACATAGAATTATACGAGTAGATAATACTATACTTACCAGCAAAGCTGTGCGACCCTGCTAAGCTGAGGAGCAGGACACCAAAAATTAACTTAATATTTTCTTGATAAACGAAATTACGTTAGCTGAATTTCAGCGATTAATATATTTTCTATCAAATGTCTCTTTATAACCCCGCTATCTCTTCGGCCAAACAGTCTTTCAAATGCGCGTCGTACCGTTGATACTTCTAAGGAAAAGACAGGTTTAGTTTGCTGAAGTAGAAGTAATAGCATATCATAAACACCTCTGTGAAAAGATTTACTAAATTCGAAATGATAAAACGGTTCTTAAATTATTCACTTAATGCTAATAATTATCCTTTATAAATTGTAAATATATAGAAAATTTGAAAATCTTTTAAAGTTTTAAAATATTGTGAATTTTTCGAAAGCAGGTAAATTTGCGGGAGGACAGGAAAAATAACCGCTAGTGTAAAATGGATCATTAGGAGCGATCACCCAAAAGAAAAAGTTAGTGTCATCAAAATAAGATGAGATTACTTCCAAGTGTAGATGAAACTGTCCCAGACAACGGAAGGGTTGTAAAGGTATTTAAGAGAGCATTATGAGAAGAAAACGAGTTCTGGAAGGGACTTTTGGAAGCGATCAACCTTATCTTCTTAAAAGCAGACTTAAATTATCATTTCAGTCTATTTTGAGAGCGTGATGAAATCCTACAGGAAGGTTCACTTATCGCGCGATATTTACACCAAAAATCCTCGTGAGCGTCTGTTCAAGCAAGCGATTGATTCCTTCCATCCCTCAAAAAACATCCTCCCCATAAAAACTCAGATTGCTTTATTTGGTTTTTAAAAAGGTAGTCCTAGAGCTTATAAAACTTCATAAGCAGGACGGAAGCCTACAAAACTTGTTTGCCTCTCACGCAACATTTATTCCGAAAATGCTCACAGATGATTGTTTTATCAAGAATTTGGTTCCTAACATCCCCGAACACCTATCCTACTCATTGAGGCCTCAATGGCTTCATCTGGGCTATAGAAAGTCAGTCCTACTATTTATGGAACTTTTAGAGCGTGACGGTAACCTACAACAAGGTTTGACTTCTTGCGCAATATTTACTCCGCAAATGCTCTCAGTGGACTGTTCCATTAGGGATTTGATTCCTAACGTCCCAAAATACCTACCCTACCCAAAAATCCCTCAATTATTCTATCTGGGCTCTAGAAAGTCAGTCCTGCTACTTATGGAACTTAGAGAGCGTGACGGTAGCCTACAAAATGGTTCACTTCTCGCGCGATATTTACTCCGCAAATGCTCGCAGGCGACTGTTTGAGCAAGAATTTCGTTTCTAACATCCTTCAACACGCATCCTACCCATACATACCTCTATTTCTCTATCTAGAGTATAGAAATTTAGTCCTACAGCTTGTGAAACCTTAAAAGCGTCACGGAAGACTACAAAAATGGTTCACTTCTCGCGCGATATTTATTCCGCAAATCCTCGGAGGCGGCTATTCGATCACGCATTTGGTTCCTGACATTTGGTAGCCTGCATGTGTGTAATTTGGCATATATCTATGCAATAATATTTTCGGTGCGTACTTCTGAAGAAATTATCTTGTGCAAAGCGAAAACGCGTCATTTACCCCCCCCCCCCCTCCTGAATCATGGTTAAAAAAAATAAAATAAGATTTGCATACTTTTTATTCATTTTTTAACTTTGACAAACTTACATTATTTTATACGCACAAAGCATACATAACAGTTTTATATTAGGTTCCACAAAGTTTTCAGGTAGTACCCTAATATCTAAGCTCTGCTGCAAAAATATCAGATTGGGGCTCGAAGCGCTGATAAAATCTAAAACTGTTATTTTCCTCAATCAACAGTGGAATCGTATGCTCCATGTTTTGTATGCTTACTTTTACCCTCATGCAATTATCCTGATCAGTAATATTGAAATGATTGCAATGCAGCAATGGATTTAAGCAAGGTCTTACTCTACGTGGAAAGATCATTCCAATGATAAAGCCTGATTTGACTCCTACAAAATATAATCCATGCACAGCAAAATTAGCTATGTGTAAAATTTTATTAGTGGAAGTTTGGAAAAAATGAACATTAGGTGTATAGGGAGCCGGATGAATCCGTTCACTATCTCTGGATAATTCTGGAACAAGAAAACACAATTAAAATAATGTCAGTAACAAAGATTTATTAAAAATTACGTGGTTTTATAAATTCAACAAAAGAATACAACATTTTCCTATCTCGAAAACATTTGAAGTAATCAAAACTGAAGCAAAAATTCCAGGACTTCAAAATTAACTCTTTTGAAGCTACACCCCGTTTTGCTATAAAAATCTCCCAAAAAATGAAAAATTGCAGTTTTATGTAAAATTAATGTTCAAGACAGTTTTGTTTTTAATTTTCTCCAAATTAATTGTTTTTATTCAAAAAGCAGAAGTTTTCAAGTACGCTGGAACTTGGATTGAATTAAAGTTTCGGACATTTTTATTTATAAAACAAAATTCAATACTTATTGACAAATTAGGAATTTTTAAATGGAAAAATTGAAATTGTAACGTTAAAATTTAAAATTTAATACACTGGATTTTTCACAATTAAATGCTTTCTATTTCAATCAATTCAGTTCTAAATTGTTTTGATTTTAATGTTAAATTTACAATTGCTTTTTGTACATAATACATTTAAAGGTTTAAAATCAAATGGGTTAAGAATGTAATATTTTAGACTGAAAAATATTGTATTTCAATTTAAAACGGAATAAAAGCGTTTAGTTATGTATTTATTTATAAGAAATATTAAAAAATTGAAAACATTTTATAAAGTATTACATTGAAAAAAACAAGCAAAAAGAAGCAATACATTTTTTTAAATATAGGGAATTTATTTAGTTTTCCTTTTATTTAAAAAAATCATTTTTACGTTTACAATATTAATTCTACTAAGCGAATAATATTAAATATTTCATTTAACTTATGAAAATTTTTTGAAATTGTTTAAAATCCTCGTAAAGGATTTAAAAACTTGGAGAAATTTCTGTTGAATTATAGAAGTCTTTGTAAACATTTGTGAAATCTGTATAAAATCTGTTTTTTTTTTAATGTTTTCAAATATTTTTTAATTAAAAAAAATCTATTTGGTCAAAAAAAGTCTTTATGAAGTTTTTCCGAAATATTTGTGAAATCATGACAGTCTTGAAATTTTTTAGTAACTTTTTTGAAGTCATTAAAACTATTTATTTTCCTATAAAATTACCATAAATGACAGAAAATTTCCATAATTTTCCGGGAATGTATCAATATTTTAAAATAGGATTTTGGTCGATTTATGGTAACTTTCCATAAATTATCTGTAATATTGACATAAATTACATTATATTTGATCAATTTTCTGCAATTTACGCAAATGTGTAAAATTGAATTTTTGGTAAGTCATGGTAATTTACCATATTTGCCTCTCAAATTAACATAAATGACCAAAACTTTTCATAATTTTCTGGAAATTTATAGACATTTTTAATTGAGTTCTAGGAAATTTATGGTAAGTTATAATAAATTACCAGTAGTATTACCATAAATTACCAAAAAATTCATAAATGTCTTGAAATTTATAAAAAAATTTGAAATTTAATTTGGGCTAATTTATGGTAATTTTTTATATCTACATGTGAAATTTCCACAAATAACCAAAAATGTCCATAAATTTTTTCATATCCCATAAAAAAATTCCATAAAAAATTTATGGAGGGAATTTTTCGACGAATGCATGTTTTCAATACTTATATTTCCAATTTCGCAATCTGTCTCATGTTCGATATATTGTATTTACCTGTGGAGGGTGCTTCCATTTACTTATGTTTCTGTTTAATACAGAAAAAAGCGGTATAATTGACATAATTTAAATAAAAAAATTACCTGGATCTTCGGAATTTATAAAAAAAAATTTTTAACTATATAACGAATACACGAGTAAATAAAAAAATTGCGGAAAATTTATATTATTACTTCTCCATTATTATATTTCTAGTTGACAAAAAATGGAATCCCGAATTTAAAATTATCCAAAACTAAAATTCGCCAACTTGAAGACGAACTTATAAAATAAACAAATTATTAAATTCCCAGAAAGATTTCAATTCCCGAAATGAAGAGCTGCTAAACATAGTTAATTGATTATCAATTTATGATTAATTTATGAAATTATAGAAAGTCAAACAATTTAATAATTCATTAATTATTAATTTATTAAATATTTTCATTAATTTTAAATTTCGGCAAATTTAAATTTCAGGAATAGAAATATAATTTATATAATGGCACTATGTAATAAATATAAACTTTATATCTATATATTGCAAACAAAGAATACGATGAATCATAAAATATTGTTTTCTATTACAATTAAATAACAAAACTCTTAAATTTGATATTTTTAATTGAATAGACTTTTTTTGGAATAAATCCATATTTAAATTAATTTCTGAGAATTGAGAACAAGAAAATAAGTATTATTGATTTGTTTTAAATTTATACAAATGAAAGATTCTATTAAAGTTCATTTTTCAAAATAAAAAGTTGTTCAAAATTTTCACACGAATATAAGGAAAATTCTTCTTTTTTTAATCTTGCCAGACCTTCTAAAGTTTCTAATCTCTCAAAATTATTTAAATTTTTCCTGCATTTTTTATATATTCTGAAAAATTAAAAAAATGGCCTTAAAACATTTTAGATTCTTCTTTGACAAATTTTCAAATCCTTAAAAGTTTAAAAATTTTTTTACAAGTTTGAATCATTTTTTAATCGTTTCAAAACTTCTGAATATCTGTTAAACTTACTCAATTGTTACAAAGTTTTGAAACAAATTTTGTTACCGTTTTTCTAATTTTGAACTTTTTATCATCTTCTAAATCTTTAATTCAATTTGCAATTTTTTATTTTTAAAAAGGCATTTTAGTTTTCCTAAAATAACTCAGTGTCCTTTTGAGTTAGTATTATCAAAGCGCACCCCAATAAAAAATTACAAATTTAATTATTTTCTTGTAAATAACACAATGTTTTGTATTCAAAATTTTTTATATTCGATGATTTGGTTATATTCTTCAAACATATTAAATATTTTAAAGAAAATTTGGACCATTTCAGAAAAAAATAAATAAATTGCAATCAAAAATTAAGTTAACATTATAAATATTATTGTATTTACCAACAAAATTTGTGAAACCCGCTGAGCTGAGGAGTACGACAACAAAGATGATATTCATTTTATCTCAAGAAAGGAAAATTCGCTTTGGGAATTTTCGTCTATAATTAATTAACAAGCTGGAAAATTTTTATTTTAAACATAATATATCTTTCGTATATATATTGAGTTTTATCACTTTTCATGAAAATATTGCAAAACCGTTGAAAGAAATAATAAATTACTTCAAAGGCCATGAGGCTCATTGTAAAAAATAAATGTCAGACCCTCTAAGTAAACAATTTATTTTATTATCAGACATGGCACTTCGGATACAACAATATTTAGTTAAGATTTTATTATTCCTAAATTATAAATACATTGAAACCTTTTATTTCTATCTCAAGGTTACCCTGAAAGATTCGATTTGATATGTGAAATATTACGTAATCAATTTACTACAATGAGATGACGATCACTTCGTCAATATTTTAGGTATCATATAACATAAGTTTTTATTATCGGTCGTGAAATAGCCTTCTTTTAAAAAATATTTAAAAAATAATTACTTTCTTTTCACTTTTTGACTGAAGAATTATATTTAGAGGTTCTGCAGCCTCACAAAGTTTAACGTATTCCAAAAGAATAGAAACAATAGACGTTTATACGTAAATAATAAATAATAATAATATTAATAAAATAAGTAAATTAATTTTTATATTTTTTAGAATAAATAAATTTGAAAGGTTTGAAATTAAAAATGCTTAAATTTTTATAGAAAAATTTTTATGTATTGATATGGTAAAAACGTATTTATAATTTTCATGATCTTCAAAACCTTTATATATCCAATTTAAAATTCGATTTTTGAAAACTTAATTCTAATATATTTTAATTTTTGTTGGCTTGTATTAAGGAATGCTGGAAATGGCTAAATGTACATTATGTTATTTCAATGCTATTAGCCAAATGAAAATTACTTGAAATATACGTTTTTAATTAAAATCTTCTAAAACCTCTGAATATCTCTTAAAATGATTTAGGTTTTTAAATAAACTTCAAAAAATGTTTAACAGGAAAGAAATTGCCATATACTTTTTCCAGAATTTTTTGGACATTTTTAGAAATCTTTTGACATGTTTCAAATCTTTCTAAATTTTCTTTTTTTAAATTAAAGATCATTTCAAATTCTTCCAAGTATCCTTAGAAAAAATTCATTTTTTCAAATCTTCCACATTTCATAAAAAGCTTTAAGAGTTTCTTCAAATTCTTTAAAACTAAACTTTCTGCTGAAATTTTTTTCAAATTTTGCACATTTGAAATTATTTTAAAGCATTATTTGAAGTTTTTAAAAATATTTTGAAAGTTGCTTAAATACGTGCTTAAAATTATTTAAAAAAATTCAGTGTAAAGCTTCCGAGGAATATTAATCAAATTGTTAAATTTTTTCGAAGCTATTCCAAAAGTTCTAAATATCTCTATTAACCACTTAAAATTTCAAGTGCTTCAATTTTTAGGAGTTTAGTTTGAAAAATGTTGAATTTTTAAGATGCAAATAAAAATCCCTAAATTTTGAAGATCCTGAAGATCAAAAGTCAAACTTTCATTTATAAATCTTTCAATTTGGAAAATTTTAAATTAAAATCAAAAACAACACAGAGTTAGAAATTTCAAAACTTAAAAATTTCATAACTTTCAATTGTAAATTATAAAAATTAAAAACTATTCAATGTTTAGAAATTACAATTCAAAGCTCTATAACTTTGAAGAGGAATAATTAAATACCTGACTTTTGACTGCCTAAAACATAAATATTCATAATTTTTATTTATAGAATATTAAAAGTAAAGACTCTATCATAATTCTTATTGCCTAATTCGTTTTATGAAATAAAATTTGTATTTATAAAATTTTCGTTGTTCTTATTTGGCTTTATTTGTTTATTTTAAAACGTTGATTAGGTTAAACATATAAAAAAATATGTAGGTAATTAGCGGAGTTTTTTCATGGGACCGTTCACTGAGACCGTGCTCCTCAGCTTAGCATTTTTTACGAATTTTGTTGATAAATATAATAATATTGATAATTTCTAGTTTATTTTCAATTCAACTTACTTTATTTTTTGTACGAAATCGTAAAAAAAATTAAATAAATAATTTATATTAACAATTAAAATAAGTATACGCGCGCAGTTCACAAGATTGAGCGCGTCTTTTGTTTCTCGTTCTTCCCGCTCGCTAATACATTTGCCTCGCGCTTGATCTTTCTACTTTTTCCAAATTTATTCATAGAAATTTAAAAAATTAAGGTTCGGGTATGAGCAACTTTAATTTTGGTGATTGTGAATTCTCTTTTGTTAAAGCTCTTTCAACCTTAACCAGAATATTTTCATAATGTTTCTCGTTCTTTACACTTGATTTTAACCAAATTCCGAGCTTTTCTACATACTGAATGCATTTTATATTTACTTCTACACCTGTTTTCGGAACATTTTTTTAAACATATTGCTTACGATTAAAACATAAACTTCGCAGCCTATCAAAAAGCAATTTATAACCAATTTTGAGCTCCATTTTTGGCATGTTTTTTGTACGATTAGAAGAAAAACTAATCGTCCTGTCAAAAAACTATTCAGGTCAAATTTGTTGACCTTTTTCGATGTATCATTTTTCAATATGCATTCGCAAAATGAAATTTATTATTATTTTTTGGTGGGTAAAACAAGAACCTTTGATCAAAAAAGGCTGATTACCAAAGTATATATTTTTTTCTTCCCTAAAATTTATTGTCAAATCACTAAATCGCAACAGTGAGTAGCTACTGAACTGAAGCCAATTTTTTTCAAGTTATAATGTGTAGTTTTGTGCAAATAACGCTGACGTGCTGAAGTATTGGTGAGAACTCTTTACTTTGGCCATCAAAAGAAGCTCTTTTTGTTAAAAATATTTCAATAGCAAAAATCATCAATGTTTAAGTTTCTGATTGTGAATTCTCTCTTGTTAAAGCTCCTTCGGCTTTAGCATTGAGGTTGTACTGCTTATTCAGATATTACAATTTATTATCTTGTTTTTAAATTTTTTTTTAAATCCTCATCGTATAAGGAAAAAAAATTTGTTATTAAACTTTTTGAGGCAACTTGTGTAGCTTTTTCCATAAATTGTCTCTGTTGATTTTCAATATTATTCTTTAAAATTTTAACCAAAAATAAGTATCTTAGCTTAAAGTGGTTTGAAGCAAGTTTGAAGATATAATTTAAGAGAAAAATTTGATTAGTTAAATTGTTATTGTATCTTGTGTCGTGTTTTCCAAAAAGTGATCTTTTAATTTGAAATGTATTCTTGCAACAAAACTGTAATTTGGACACTAAAAGCGTATGCCAAGGGCCAATCTAATAGATTAATTATTTCAAAAGTTGTTGCGCTCAGACACATACATACGTACAGCATACATGCATACGTACATACAAACATACACACATGCATACATACTATACCCTGACTTTTTATTATTTTAGTTATTGGCCACAGTTTCAACCGATCAACAATTTTATTTCATTCTCATAATATAATGGCTGAATCCCAACCAATAATTATTTAGGGTTTGGGCTGCCATTCTATTGGCTATTGCTACGCCAATAATGAAGTTAAGTTAATAAAGTTTAAATAGCGAGTTCTCATTCTGACATATTGAAATTTCGACAACCATTTTGCCTGAAGGGCGCCAGATCGTTTGTAAAATTAAAGAACACCCTTACACGATCAAAAGGTGTGTGAAATAATTATTTTGAATTGATACCCATGAGTCTTCTTTGAATTCTTAACTCCTGCTAGCCCAATACAGAGAGGGGCTGTGTTAGGAAGAATTGAGTCAGAAAAACAAAACACTTACTTGACAACAACAATCAGCATTCAATAAATGAGGTACGACTAAATATTACGAGCAACAAAAATAATCATTGATTGAATGGCCATTGATGCCTCACACAAACAGTTAAATAATCACGTAAAAGAAATTTCAATTATGCTACAAGCCTTATTATTTAAAACATTTTTATCCTGAAGACAATTAACGACCATACAAAATGGTGGTTTATGGGTGACATGAAAGCTTGCCTGGTGTCACCACTATCTTGAATGATCTAAGGCAAAGTAACTTGGTCGGTAAAATAGCTTATTACTAGGATAATTCCGATGATTGTATTTGAGATTACTAATTTCCGCCACACAGATTCAAACTGCAGTACTTTATACCCTTAAAATAGCGCATCAGTTGTGACATTGGAGGTCATACAAGGTCGCAGCCATGTTGGAAATATCACTCATTGAAATTCCGCTGATTACTTTAAATTAATTGTATTTTCCCTCTTTAATTTACAGCCGGATTCTTCCAACGTGGCGATGACTTTCTCTGACCTTTAATGACATCGTGCCGCGCCATGTTAACACTTTAAACAATAACTCACGACCAGAACCCCAAATTCATGCCGGACACAGCAATTAAATAACTAATAAGATCCCACTAACTGACGATAAGAACCCACTTTTATATATTTTATTAGGTAGGACTCGAACCCATCATCCCCACCACACTGAATTTCACGGCCATGCACTTATTATTGGAACACGAAATAAAGTCACATACCTTTACTTTTCCTATTGGCCTTCAATAGATTTTTTCTGTTTATTTAAGCTTTACTTTCAAGCTAAAATCAGGTAATCCCTCCAAGGAGTAGTTTATTGTACGCCCAAACAGCGAATCAATTCAAGTCGATGAATTTAGTATTTTAAAGTCGTCATGTGAGAGAAAGTTACGAGCGAGGCGGACATTAATATGCTCGAACACAGAGTGAGTGTCGACGATGCCGAGTACAGAATTGGCGCCTAGGCCATATATTACACACCTAGATCGACGACTACGCTACGCAACAAGACGTACGAAGTCACACTTAAATTTGAGCGTCCCATAGTGGGTAGGAATTTTCACTGGTCGCCCGCTCCTCCCTCACTCGCCTTGGAGTGTTCCACATGGATCGTCATGTCGACTTGCCACCTCAGGCACATGCGACTCATGCGCGGCGCAACGTTTAGTCCGGCACACCTGCTATACGTAGTGCGCGCTCAAAGCTGTCGGCTGCTAGTATTTTGACAGTTTGAATACTAAACTACCGGTAAAGAATTCCAATGTGGCCTTGCTTGCCTCCTGTCTACGTGAAATGGAGCGGTCGTGAGTGAATTAACGATTCACGATTACCTAGTCGTGAATCTTTGATGTCGAGTGTGTGTGACTGACGTAGTGTTGTTGTCGGGCCCGCCGGCCCGAAAAGTATCTAGTGATCAAAGTAAAGAAAGTTCGTAGTAATTAGGGGGTGTGTGCATTTTAAAAAATTATAATGCCCCCCCCCCCCCTCCAATCTAGTGACGGATCGGAGCTGCAGGATTATAATGCCTAACTCTCGAGAGTTTTCTTTCTTGGTACATGTCAAAACCCTCACTAATTCTGTCCTATGACATATCATGGCTGAACTCTGTGCTCGACCAGGTATAGTTGAATAAAGAATTTACATTGAATTTAAGTTGATTGGGTGTGCCATTATATTTACTGTGAGCGTGGTAAAGGATATCACGTCGAAATACATACATATAGATATAAAAATAAAATTAAAATAAAATCAAGCGATAAAAATAAAAATATAAATAAATAAAAAATAAATAAAATCAAACAAAATCAAAATAAAATCAAAATAAAATATAAATGAAAGTTGTTGCCAGCAGGATCAGCACACCTGCCAGGATGCTGTCTCACTGAAACTGAGAATTAAGTGAAAGTTTAAAAGGCAAAAAAGCCCCAAACAAACCTGAAATAAAAATGGCCTCTAATCCAAGTCAGCCAAATTAAAAGTTAGGATATTTAAATGGGAAAACAATCCAACATAAAATCCTTTTTTAATGTCCAATAAGCAAATTGATAAAAAGAATTCCTGAAATAAAATCAAGAATCTAACGACCAAATGTGGACAACTACTACAAAATGTTCCCATTGGAATCTGAAAAAAGGAACACTTCTCTCCCCTCCCTTCCCTCTAAAAAAGAAAAGAAAATTATTCATCCTTACTTTAAACGAAAATGAAAAGGTGGAATGGAAAATGAAAAGGCAACCAACCAAATCCCCTTCCTTCTCTTTTTTTCTTTCTTTCATCCTCTTCATTTCCACCATTCTCAAATCCCAATAAAAGCAATTAGAAAAATATATATCATAATCACCAACATTTCGGTACTCATACAGCACCCGTATTAAGGCAAAAAATATGTAAAATAAAATATAAACAAAATAAAAATAAAATCAACCGAAAAAAATATAAATAAATAAAATAAGAATAAAACAAAATCAAAATAAAATAAAATGAAAATAAAAGTTGCTGCCAGCAGGAACAGCACACCTGCCACGATGCTATTTCACTGACAACTGAGAATCAAGTGAAAGTTTAAAAGGCAAACCAGCCCCAAACAAACCTGAAATAAAAATGACCTATCGAAGTCAGCCAAATTAAAATTTATGATATTTAAATAGGAAAACAATCCAATGTGAAATCCTTTTTTAACGTTTAATAATCAAATGGATAAAAAGAATTTCTGAAAATAAAATCAAGAATCTAACGACCAAATTTGGACAACCACCACTAAATGTTCTTATTGGAATCTGAAAAATAGGAACACTTCTCTCCCCTCCCTTCGCTCAAAAAAAGAAAAGAAAATTATTCATCCTTACTTTGGATGAAAATAAAAACATTAAAAAAATATATACCATAATCACGAACGTTTCGGCACTCATACAGCACCCTCATCAAGGCAAAAAAATATACAATATAAAATAAAAGTAAAAGAAAAATAAAATTCCAAAGAAATCAACTGAAAAAAAATAAATAAAAATATAAATAAATAAAAAATATATATCTGTATGTATGTCCGTCTTTCTGTGAGAACAATAACATAAGATCTTCAATCAGCCATTTTGGATAGAATCTTAAAAAGTAAGCGCATTTTGAAAATTTTGGAGACAACTTTTTTCAAAATTTAAAAATTTTCTGTGCAGTTTTCCGCCGCAGCCACAAAGATGAACACGTTTACATAGTGACTTTTTAGTATTGAACAAAAAATTATTAGAGTTATTGAAAATGGATAAATTGCAATACACCACCTGGTGACAAAAATCCGAACTAAAAATAATAGGTAAGATTTTAAAGATGTATTTTAAATTGTGCAAAAAAATGTTTTATCGATTTTTATTAAAGTTTAAAGTATTTATTAAATACTAAAAATATATCTTTACCTAAAACAAAGGGTTTTAGATTGAATTTACATCTTATAGAGTGAAACCCCACATTTTCTACAGAAGTAAAATTTGATAGCAAAAATGAGCTGAAAGTAAATTTTTGTTAAATCGTACATTAAATATCTACTATTTAAAAATCGGATCTAAAAGTTACGTTAGAATTCGTATTTCAATTCCAATAATCTATTATTCGTATTCTTTGCACAATCTGAATAATATTTGTTACTACATACATGAAAAAATTAAAATAACCCTTAAAATGCATGCAAAAATTAAAATAACCATTAAAATGGTATCTACTCTTTCTAGTTCCAGTTTTCGACGCCAGGTGGCGCAATGCTCGACGGCCAATACCAATAGCACTTACAAAAATAAAATTAAAATTGTATGCAAAATAGCGCATGATATGAAAAAGTCAATAAAAGAACAATGTTACTTTTTGAAAGAACGACTAGATTATCATAGTAACTGTTCGAATGTTTTTCTTTCATAAAAATTGTGCGCCAAGGAAAGGTAAACAGTATTCTCAATAGAAAAATTAAATTTTTAGAAGAATAGCGAAACCTTCGAAAAAAGAGGCAAAATTGTTTAAGTAAAAAAAATATTGACAAATTTCTTCCTATTTATTTTTTGATAAAGTGTGTAGTTTTTCGTTTTAAGGTAGTTGTCGTGCCAAATATTAGATATCTGAAAATAATAGTTTTTTCTATGATTTTATGAATCAGAATATTATAACTGCTCTCATTTCAAATAAAGAAATTATTTGTTATAAAAAATGTTAAAATTCACAACAATTATAATAATTTTAATTATGTTTTATACAACTGACTTTTTTCTGACTGGCGCTTCTTGTCTATTTTTGAAAAATAATTGCATTTTAATGAATCATGGCTAATTTTTTCTGCGAAGAAATTCTCTACAACCCTACTCTTTCCAATTTCCAGGTAAGAAGGTATGGTTAGAAAAAGTTCCATTGAAAAAAACATCTTTAAAATAATAGTTTTGTGTTTTGTGCATTTTTACATTTTTCATGAAAAATAAAGTTTTTCATTTGAAATGATATCAGTTATAATATTCACCCAAAAGCTTAAAGAAATTTCTTTGTTCACTAAAAAAGATGCGCAAATTTTATGTTCATCATTTTTTGATAGAAACCATTTGGAAATATATTCTGGCATCGGACTGGCCCCGATCAGATTGCCATATTTCTAGCCCTGGCGCTGACCAGACTGCTTGGCCTGAGCCTGGCCAAAAGTATAAAATATTTTTTGGCTAGCCCCATTCCAGACATTGTAGTCAGCCGCTTGGCAGAGGCGGGTATGCAAGTAGGCAGGGGCTGGTCAGCCGCTTAACATGAGCTGGTCAGCCACTAGTTTTGGTCTGATCAGCCGCGACTTATTGGCGCGTCAGCCGCTAGTTAATGGCTGACTAGACATTATTGGGAGGACAGTCGAAAGCTGGATAGTCTCCCTTCTAGAAGAAAATAATTTTAGACGAATGAGAATGATTTACCCTTTGGGCCCCGATTGAAACACATGAATGAAACCGGTTTTTTAGAATAATTTTAATCGAGTGTATCGTTTGAATCCGATTCATTTATTCGTTAATTAAAAATAAGAAGGGTAGGGATGGAATTTACTGATGTAACCAAATTTATCTTCTTTTCTATCATCTTTTTATGTTTAAAAATTAAAATTAATAGAATCTTAATCTCGTTTAGTGGTACAGAAAAGAGAAATTACGAAGTCAAATTTCCTTAGTCTCATCTGCTACTTTGTTTTCCTTCATTTTCCTTAAAGCTCGAAACCCGTCCTAGTCGAATTGTACTGGGAGAAGAAAATGGCTAAAATAAAGTTTAGAGGTTATTATAATCTAAAAGCTTTCGCACCTAAAACATTTTTACAAGGATCTTTAAATAGGTTCCAAGTAAAATTTGAATAGACGGAAAAATTTAGATTTATTTCTCAAAAAAAAAAATATTTGTTACCTTTCATGACTTTGTAGAACTCGGTATTACTTAAAATAAGTTCAGTGTTCATTTTTTTTGCTCTATATCCTGAAATCACATATCGAGCAATGTATTTGCGAAGCATATTTTTTAAATATCTTGTAAGATTCTCTCTATCAACAAGCTGCAAACAAAGCTTCCTTCTGTAAAAAATTCCGAACATACAATATGTTTTTTTTTCAATTCAAACTGTTTAGAAAAAATTAAATTATGGATTAGTAATTAACTAAAAAATTATATAATATTGTTTGAAAATATTGAATTCAATATCTAATTTCTTGCCAAAAAATGTTATGTGTTATTTACATTCTCATCGTAATGCGAAGGTTTCGGTTTTTTGTAAGAATGACTTTCTCGCATTCCATAAAATTTCAGCGTTTTGAGGCCCCCTGGGTTAGAAAAAGTAGTCCTTACGTCGGTGATTGCCTGTCGTCGTCGACGTTGCCATTGTTGTTGTAGTCTGTAAGCGCGGTAACATATGAAGAAATTATTTGATAGGATTCCCCTTTGGCACACTTTATAAGAATATGAAAAGAAAGGCCGATTTCGTTAGCGAGCTTTTTTTGAACAAGTTTTGAAAATTCAGATCATTTTAAACATTATTAAAGTAATCACAAAAAATTATATTTGTACATTATCTTGCAAGGTGAAAATTTGTTGCAATGCTGAAAGAGCTTTAACGAAAGATAATTCACAAGAACACAGTTGTCGATGCGTTGACCTTACATTTTAAAAAGCGTATATTACCGTCCTCAATTTTTCAGTTCACTGAATATTTCTTTGGAACTTATGAACTTTTTTTGTGAATAAAGTATCGGACTGAAACTTTGAAAAATGTATCAGAAGACCATAAAGTACGTTTTTGTACTACATTTGAGTGGGAATTTCGCTATAAATTACTTTCAAAGAAATTAACTGAGACGCTTTGTTGACATAACCTTGAAATGTCCTGAACAAAGCTTTTAAAATTTAGACTTAAAACTTCCACCACTGTAATTTTGTGGTTGTGAATTCCCTTTTGTTAAAAAATCTTAGCTCGAAAATTAGAGCGAACCTACGACGCGCGACAAATTTATTAATTAACAAATTTGTAGATCTTTCCAGGGCGCGCAAGATGCCATCAACGATATTTAAT
>NC_046665.1:122639355-122654818 GCF_010883055.1 Belonocnema kinseyi | reverse complement strand
ATTTAGTAATATCAATTGTATCAGAGATTGGTACTTTCCTAAAGACAGACACTATGTCGAAACTCACTATGATGTCTTGGGGTTGAGTGTGAATCTATTGTATCTTTTTGATAAAATCAAATGAGTTTTGGACGTGAGTGATGGAGTGTCCTGTAAACGGATTTATTTTTGTAGCCAGGAAGTGTGCAAGGTTGTAAGTTAGTGAGTTTATTGCACTGACGATCGGTCTGAGTGCAATGTTATCATTGTGAATTTTTGGGAGCCCGTAAAGTCTTGGAGAGATGAGATGAGTAGTTATCAATTTAGATATTAGTTGGCCGTCAATTTAAGAGTGTTTGGAAAGGTTTTTTGTTTTACTACCTATTTTCTTTTTGTAGGGTCCTTTTGAAGTTTATTGTATGCATCGTCAGCTAGAAGGTCCATGACTTTGTTGTTATAGTCTTTCTTATTCATTATTACTGTTGTGCTTTCTTTCCCTGAGGGTAATATTATAATATCTTCATTCCGATTGAGTTCTTTAATTGCGATTTTTTCCTGTTATGTTAAGTTTGAGGAAGTATCTTGAGCTTGGCGTAAAATGTTAAACCGTCCTCCGACGTATGTCATTTGCTTTTTCGGGTGGAAGGGTATATATTGTGGATTCTAAATTGCTGATTATTTCTTCTTTTAAGATTTTCGAAGGAGCTACTGCAAAATTATATCCTTTAGATAAGGCTGAAATCATTCCGTTGTTGATAGTATGGTCAGAGATGTTTTTTACTGTGTCTTGTTTTTTACTTAGTTGCGTTTGCTTTACTGGAAGTAATTTGTTAAATTTTATCAGTTTTTTTAGTGGAAAGCTCTTTAATCCGTTGGGATTGCTCAAAAGACATGTGGTCGAATGTGAACCGGATGTAAAATCCGAGGGTGTTTGAAAGGAAATGGTTATGTTTTAATAGTTTTTTGCAGGTAGTGTGCAAAAAAAAATTTGGTATGTTGTATTTTTTTTCAATAGAAGCAAACTTGTATCATGCAGAATTGATTTGGATTTAGATGATCGCAAATTATTTTTCAGTTGTAAGAATTTTTAGACGATTTTTTTGTTCCTGCACCGTTTCAATACCACGAATTTTGCCGACGTTTCGTGAACATTGCAGTCCACTTCTTCAGAACTGACCTGAAACTGAGATATAAGGTTATGTTGTTCTTATGTACACTCTCTACGATGCCTGTAATTGGCCAGAACGCCATGCCGTGGGCACTGGTCGAACCTGATTGGCCAATCAAGTATTTTTATTTAAAAATCCGGGAAGGCGGAAAGCCAAATTAGATTGGTATTATATCCATTGTCTCTATTTATGTTATTAGGGTGTTTTAAAATATCGATTGCTTCTCTGTGTACCAATCCCTGATACCAATCTCTGAAAGAACCAATCCCATCTCACCTGTAATAGCCAATGTCTTTATGGAGCATCTAGAAACTAAAATCTTTAATCAAACCAAGCTTAAACCGAGATTTTGGTTCCGTTAGGTTAATGTTACTTTTGTCATCTGGCGACATGGACGAGAAGAACTAAATAAGTTTTTCGATTTCATCAATCGATTACATCCTGATATCCAGTTCACCATGGAAATAGAACAAAACGGAAAATTGCCTTTCTTGGACGTAATAATTTACAAAAGATATGATAACACATTAGGACATGAAATTCAGAAAAAACCTTTCATCAATCTTTCATCAACTCCCATGTTTACAGAGCTCTCTCCATAACAGATAAAGATAACATACAAAAGGAATTACAAAACGTTAAACAAATCCTAATACTAAACTATTACACAAACAAACAAATTGATAAAACAATCAAATATCCAAACCATATTTAAACCACCTGCAAAAATAGAACAACTTCGAAACAACTCTTAAGACAAAAAGGCACCACTTAGTGACTCAGGAGTATATAAAAGCCCTTATTTTTGTGACAAAATCTATATTGAAGAAACCAGGAGAGAGGTGAGCCAACGTATAAAGAAAAGTGAGAGGAAACTCAGGCTACAACATTTCACGCAATTAGCACTAGATGAACATCATATCAAAACAGGACAAAATATTTAATTTGATAGAACAATATTCATTGCAAAAACACGCAACATCTTTTCAAGAAAACATAGAGAAGCAATAAAAATATTAAAACACCCTAATAACATCAATAGGAACAATGAATGTAATGTAAATCCGATTTGGCTTTCCGTCCTTCCGATTTTTTAAATAGAAAGACCTTATTGGATAATTTGGTTCGACCAGTTCTCACGGTGGGGCGCTCTGGCCAGTCACAGGCATCGTGGAGAGTATATATAAGAAAAACATAACCTGATACCTCAGTTTCAGGTCAGCCCTTAAGTTTAGTAAATTTTGATCTAAAATCATTTTGTTTATTATCATTATTTAATAAAAAATTTAATTAGAAAAAAGTTCAGATTTAAATTCATCTTTTTGTTATCCTCTATTAGTATATTTTTTCTTTGGTATTAAATAGTGTTTCTTTAACAATGGAGCTTTCACTCCCAAAAGGTAAACATCCTTGCCTAAACTGAGAAAATATTCTAAATTTTTGGGTAATTTATTTATTCTGTATTCGATTTTATTTGATTTTGTTTAATCAAAAGTAGAATTCTTTAAAAATGTTTTAGTGTTAACCAGAGTTGTTAATAATAGATGATGTAATGAAGTAATAGCTTGGTGTTGATCAATGGATGTAATATCAATCCGATTTGGCTTTCCGTCCTTCCGATTTTTTAAATAGAAAGACTTTATTGGATAATTTGGTTCGACCAGTCCTCACGGTGGGGCGCTCTAACCAGTCACAGGCATCGTAGAGAGTATACATAAGAACAACATAACCTGATACCTGATCGTGAAAGCATTAAATCTATTATCATTTATTTAAATGTTTAAGAAACAAATTCTAAAATAATAAGTGAATTTTTGTCTTTCCAACTAATGAAAAATCTTAACAGTTAATAATTACCCTCTTATAAATTCAGAAAAGAAGTCTATCTTTAACTCAATAAAAATTCTGCAATGACAAAATGACTTCTTCCAATTCAGCAAAAAGAACCAATTTCGTTCCTTTGAAAATTTTCTTTTTTCTAACTTGATGAGAAACTTTAAAATATACAATGTCCCTCTGCCAATTCAAAGAAAAACGAAAAATTAATATTTTCTCGTATCAAATTTAATAACAATCTTGAAAATTAGAAATGATCCTTCTTCCAATTTATAAAATACCTTAAAAAATTGTCATTGACTTAGTTACAAATGTTATATTTTACACAGTACAAATATTTGAATAAAAATCAAAATTAAACAAAATTATTTCATTTAGAACCTATTAATTTCGTATTGTTTCAAAATAAAAAGTGGCATATTCAGTAAGAATCAGACGTTTAAATTTTTTTAACGTGAACTAGGGTTTTTGAATTAAAAATGTTTATTTTCCAACTTTTAAATTTATTATTGTACACTTTTTAACCCTCGAACTACAGTTTCGCTACCAACATCAATAATTGACTTCTATTTAGAGTTTCTTAAGTTAAAAGATTTCATGTAAATGATTTTATAATTTAAACGATTTTAATTTTCAATTAAAAAAATTTTTTAGTGCCCTTAAAAATAAACTAAAATGGAAATATTTCTACAATTGAAAATGCACTCTTAATTAAAGATAATCATTATATTTGCCAACCTAATAACATAGCACCCTGAACTGAGAAGCGCGATACTAATTATAATCTTCATTTTCCCTTTTGGTGAAATTCAGTATATCAATTATTAATATTCTTCAATATTTCTCATTATATATCCACAATCTATTTCTTAATTCGTGATCATTAAAAATATTTGCAAAGCGAGTTAAAATAAAATTTAAATAAAATCTAAAATAATTTCAAATAAATATTTTGGTTTGTTAATTAATTAAATGTTAATTAGGAACTTATTAATTATGAATAAAAAATATATTTAAAATTCCTGTTTATTTGAAATCACATGTTTACAAATATTATAGAAACACATCCGTTTTAAACAGTAGAATTTGGATTTGTTTGCATTTTAATGCTACAATTATGTATGTTTTTTATGTTAGTGTGAGGAACATATAGAAATTGATAATAATTTAAAGTTTTGAAATTTTTTTTAGAGTTTTTATGGCCATTATATTAAAAACATTCTGTAATTTTGAATTCTTCGTTTCCAATTATCTAAAAACATACCTTCCAGATGGCAGGCGTACCCCATCGCACATTGAATAACGTGGACCTCTTTGCACAGCAAACTGAGCCTCACTCACTTTAAATTGACCAGCGATTTTTATTCGAGTTATAATTGTTTTAAATCGGCAAATACAATATTTTAATTATTTGTTTAATTTTTTGTGTCAATTAAAAATAAATTAGTATTGCGTGTAGCATCTCTTCAGTGTGTACTGGATAATAAAGCTATATTTTTCTGAGATATAAAAAAATGAGATTTTAGACTATTTGTCGAAAAAAATCATAAACCACTAAATTAGCGAAATCATAACAATGTAAAAAATAATTTTTTTTAAGCCTAAGAAAATTTCGTATACTTCACTTCTTGTCGTCTAGTGCAGCTTGAGCCAAGTATAAGTAGCTTGAGCCTAGGCATCCCTCAGTGAGATCACTTTTTCTTGCTGAACTTCATGAACGGCTAAAGACTTGGGTTACATGCAGCAAACTACGATCTGAAAAGGGGTCATTTTATTACAAAAATATTGAATAGTATAATCAATTTTTAATTTACAATTGTCATCAAATGTTGAGTTTCTTTTATGAAAGCTTCTAATGTGTCCCCTAAGGGTTAAATTTTTCTTGCAACTTCTTCTTTATTCCTTTACACACCCCCCACAAACTTACTTGGTGGTGGAAGGGGGATCTACAGTTAAGGGTGGGTTCCGAACCACCAAGCGCAACAGTTTTAGGTACTTAGAGGAAACCTTTTTCTTTAGAGGTACCGGTCCCACGACTCTCCGGAGATGAACAACTCCCTTGCTGGGCCAGTGTTCACCGCATGGGCTACCGAGGCTCTTCCAGAGTGTGAGGCGGAAATCGAAATCGGAAGCCGACGGAGTGGGTCCAAAGCCTAGGCTTTAGTCCCCACGACCATCGTCCCACTTGATTTTGAGTTATTACGAAGATTAAAATCTAATACAATTTTTAAGAGATTCATGACAAGCGAATTCTCGAAAATTATTTTTATCATTTTCTAATTAACAACAAATTTTTTTTTTTGTAATTTTCAGAACTGCCATTTTTTAAATGTTTTCAAATTTATTAAAAAAAGGCGTTACATCAGTGCCAGAATAGTGTGTCCACATTTATACCTGTGAAAATTTGACTTTCTATTTCCGGCGATTGAAAACCCCTTCTCCCTTTTCAAATTTGTTTGTTTTAGGGAAAAACGAATTTCATATTTTTTTCTAATAAGTTGAGATCAACTGGTGCCCCCGAGCTTTTGAAATTATAATGGGGTTTTTAATGAAAAAAGCTCGGTTTTCGGAGAAAGAAAGGAAATAAGTACATTTTATTAATTTTTTGTAAATTAAAGTTTGAGCGTCTCTTAGTGAATGTACAAGAAATAATTTACACTCAATAAATTTTAATGTTAACGCCCCTAACCCCATTGAATTGTGTCCGGAAATGCTCTATAAAATGCAAAATATTATTTTTTTGTAAAAAATATTCTTATTGAAATTCGTCAACTGTATCACTAATCCCGAAAAATGATGACTTTTTATTTTTTACAGGTGAGAAAAAATGGTTTAAACAAACAGTAATTGTTTAAAGAATAATAATTAGTGTAAAAGTTATTGTAAATGTGAGAACTTGTGGGACTTATCAAAATAGTTTCCAGTTGGTCAGAAAAATACAATTTATTACTGTAAAATCAAAATAATAAACGAAAGTAATTTTCGGGGATTTGTAACGTTGAGCCAATTAAAATCCATTTATTTAATATAAGATGCGTATCCCCAATCTATCTTACGTATCATGCTTTTTCAGAAAGTAAAAAAGTTGAATTTCACCAGTTTTAATAAAATAACAAAGTTCCTCAAAAGGCTATGAAGAGTTTTTTCGTTCTCCTGAAAAATTTTCTAAATAAGGGTTAGCTCCTTATGATTCCCGATCATTCTATTCATGTTGGATTAAGACTAACACAGAATGAATGCGATTTAGCAATCTTTTAAACAATGCCTAGACAATTTATTAAATTAAGAATTGCATGTCAAATTTGAAAGCTAAACGTGTATTTATAAAAATAATAGTTTTTCTAGATTTTATTCAGAATCTTGAATATTAGGTAAATCAAGTTGAAACTTGAAATAACCATTACCTTAAATTACTTGAAAAGTAGACAAAATGTTAAATATTTAAGATAAAAACCGCAACTTTCTGCAATTATTTGAAGACAATATTATTTAAAATAATACTCAATTGCATAAACAATTATGTTCGTCCTCTTGAATTTTTAGCACACACTAATTAATGAGTTTAAAATAAGTTTAAAAATTCGGAAAATCCTGACTTAAAATTGCTTCTAAAGCACATTTTAAACTATATTTATAAAAGAATTAAAATCAAGATTGAATTTTTTTCTAAAATTGAAATGAAACATTTGTTTTTGAAAATTCAAAAATTTGTTAAAATGTTTAATACAACATTTTTTACCTGCTTTTTACTTTGAATAATTAAAAAAATACATCATAATATGTTTGAAATCGCCAAAGTAAGGAAAGTTCAGAAGAAGAAAAAATTTCACTCAAATAATGGAGAATATTTATTAAACATTTTGCGTGGTCTCTGCTGGGCATTATATATGATGCCTAAGCAATCTCTATAATAGAGAGTATTACATACTTTGCCTGGCCTCTGTTGGGTATTATATATAATGCTCAGGGATTATATATATTGCCGGATTGTATACTTTGCCTGTAACAGATACACAACATTTTTTGCGCTCTACCTTAATGTCTAAGCTCTGCTTTATGAATATCAGTTTCTGGCTCAAATCGTTCAAAGAATCTGAAACTGTCGTTTTCCTCCGCCGTTAATGGGATTACCTCCTCTTGTTTATATTTGCTTACTTTAACTCTTCTGCAATCATCCATGGAAAGAGCACAATGCAAAAATGGATACAAGCGATTTTCTCCGTCTGGAAAGATCATTCCAATGATGAACTCCCATCTTACTCCTACATAATATAATCCCCTCGTTGTATATCCAGCTATATTTAATGTTCTATTAGTAACACATTCGAAAAACTGAACATTTGGTTGATAGGGCGCCGGAAAAATTAGTGCATATTGGTGTTCATTGCGGTGTAGTAGACGTCTCAGTATACCCAATTCTGGAAAAAGAAAACGCAGTTTTCACTATATAAATGATAAGGGTATAATTAAAATTCGGTATTATCACTAAAACTGAACAAAAATTACGAAATCTTCATTTTTAACGTAGCATAATAATTTTAATTGATAGAAGAAGAAACTGGCATTAGACAGACCACAATCAGCTCCAACTGTTCAGCCAACTTGAAAATTGATCCTCATATGGATTCCTGTTCACACAGCGATAGGAGGAACGGAAAAAGAAGATATGTTTTCATTACTTTAATATTTATTAATGTATTTATTGGAAGCGTGCATTAATTTAGAAGGATTATTTAGTTGTTGTAAAATTCGGGGGTAATTTAAAAAGAAGTTATCATTTGATCCTTTAAAGTATAATCTATTGCTAGGCACTACTTTTTCCCATATTTCTGGCATCATATTGATAGCATGTCAAAAAAATGACTTGCCTTTGGAAGCTATCCACGAATCGACCCATTTTTTGACATCTTCATAAAAAGTGAACCGTTGCTCTGGCAGAGTAGGAATAATGGATCGGAAGAGATCGTAATCAGACGGAGTGATGTCTGAAGAATGCAGTGAGTGGAGCAGTACTTCCCATTTCAGCGTTTTCAAATATGTTCTGCAGGTTTTGCCATGTGGTGCCAAGCGTTGTCATGGAGCAGAATAACTTTATCATGTCTCTACTCGTATTGCGGCCTATACTTCGCCAAAACGACATCTAACGAGAACTTAGGCTACATGTTAGAGCTTCGATATGCATATAATTACGATATGTCTCGATGCGTTATGGTACAAGTAACGCCATCTCTTAGTGATTCCTGAAAGTTAATGCACGCTTCCAATATTTTTATCAATAACCCAAAATTAGACAACTGGAAACCCTCTAAACCTTATTCTGCTTGGTGATGACTGCTTTTACGAAAACCAAACTCTTGAAGCTCTCAAGGTAATTCTGGACATCCTGCCATCAGATCTTTTTTAAGGAAGATAACGACAGCAGAATTTTATAGAATCCTTGACTTTAGAAATTGGTCATTTTCAAGTATTTAAGTAATAATTTCTCATTTTTAAAGAGCATTTGAATATTGCTTAATACTACAAAATTCTTTTTTTGTTCAATAAAAGAACTTAAAATTGAGCCGTTTAACAATGAAATATTTTGGAATGAAACAATATTTAAATAGGATTTGGAAATAAATAAAAAAGTTTAATCATGAATCTATTTATTTACAAATATTAAAAAAATCTAAGTTCATAATGGATCAATAAGACGTTTAAAGTGTAAAATTCAACAGTTTTAATTGTCGCTTTCTTACGTCTTTAAAGCCTTATCAAAAGTTTCTCAAAATCATTAGGGCAAAGACTTCAGAATTGTTCATTGTACATTGGATGATTGAATGACATAAAAAATTAACAACTTGACTAATGTCTCATTTCCTCTCTGATTACCGCAACTCACGTTTTCATGTTTAACCTAACCGTTATGAAGCATTCAAAATAAACCTTTTTTCTAATTGCACAATTTTTTCTGCTTTTACTTCGGAGCATATTATTTGATTATTTACTGACTCTCAGAGTTTGAATTTCGTAATCTGAAATTTTAGTAAATCAAGACTTTGCACTTAAAAAAATTTAGTTTTGAATTGTTTATATAGATATTATTGTATTTACCAACAAAATTAGGAGAAACCGCTAAGCTGAGGAGCACGCTACCAATAATAATCTTCATTTTTCTCTCAATAAAGGAAACAAAGTTTTGTGAATTTGAATGTATAATTAGGTGATATGCTAAAAATATACGATTATATACCCTCTAGCTCTTTCGTAAGTTAAAATTATGTCATAAATTTGTGAGATAAATTGGAGCAGAAAAACGCATTTAACTGACATATTTATATTTTCCAAATTTGGTTTCATCAATGCCATGTATTTTGATGATTGTTCGGGTTCTCTTAAGCTCTTAAGCTGTAAAATTACGATATTTATTATAATTACAAGCCATATTGTATTAATAAAGAAAAAATATACAAACAACCAAATCTTTGATATAACGCCAAGTATCATAAATTTTTTATAGTATTTGATACATTTACAAGGATGAACGAACCCTTTTTCCTAGCTTCTCGTGGAAACAACAACGACCTCAAAATGTAACGGCTAAAAATTCCGACCACTCCCGAGCTAGGGGAGCCAATGGTGATAGAATCAATGCCATCGTTCTGCGAAATCTCGGGGCTTTTGGGTGTAAGGAGCGCGAAAATCACGATTTGCAAGAATGCTACGATGTGAGTAAGGCCCCTAAACGAGATAATTACATGGCACGACTGCAAGCTTTGTGGTGCGAGAAACACCCAGAGCTATAGCACTTTTCGTATCAACGTTTGCAAAACCATGCCGAACAACTTCAAGAAAATGGGCTACGTAACCGGAATGCCTACTATACCATAGCCAGAACAAGCGGGCTACAGGGAAAGAAAGGCGTCACTGAGACCATCCGCGGGCGGGCATTCGATAGAGAAAGACCGATGTTTTATGACCCGGAGAAGCATTAACACCCTGGTTTCTCTCAAGCCTGAAGATCTGGCTGAAATGGATGACGAGCTTCGTAGACATTTCTTCAAAGCTTCTGACTTCTGGACTATCAACTGTTGTGTGTATAATGCCTCGACGTCTACTTCGTGAATCAATTTTAAGGATGGTGCTACTACGTTGGAATGTGTTTGATAGAGCATGGTCTTCCAATTCAATCGGGATTAGATTTGGGTCGACAATCCCCCCTGTTGCTCATCATTCGATGTATCAGAAGTGCTTAAATTGACTTCTTGATTTTTTCTATTTGCCAGACGAATCATTTTCTGCAGTCCTTTATTCTGGTTAGTAGTAACTTTATTGGAATTTTTAATTCGCCCTTAAACTACCTTTTTTCTTGAGCATTCTGTTTTCCGCATGTTTGGTTTTTTCGTGGAGTTCAATTTGTGTTGCCTCGGTTTTTCTTTCGTTTTTTGTCCAATCGGAAACGCATTTCGTTATTCTCCCTTAGAAGTTTATCATAATTATTTCTTAGTTCCTTTGCAGTTCTTCTTGCAGGTTAAAGCGTCTATTTTGCGAGATTATTTTTAGAATGGTGCCAGTATAGTAAATTAATATTCTATAAATACACTGTTGTTGTCTTGTTCACCATTAGGAAAAAGTAACCATTTCGTCTATACGGGGCTGGATCAATTGCTGAAATACTTCGATGATCGTTTCGGTTTAGTCCACGCTGTAACATAGATCATTCTATAAGAAAAAAACACAATTGCCACAATATAAATAAAAAATATTTATTCAAAATGACTTTTTCTTCTAAAAGCAAATAAAATACGGTCAGTCTACTCTGAGTAAGAAAAATGTGTATAAGTAGTACAAGCTCTTCCAACAAGGCCGAGAGGATGTCGAAGACGAATCTCGCCCTGGACGTCGCAGCACATCAACAACAGATGAAAACGTTCAAGCAGTGGGATAAATGGTGTTGAAAAATCGCCAAATTACCGTCAGAGATGTTGCTGAATATGTAGGCATATCGGTTGGCTAATGCCATGCTATCTTTTAGGACGTTTTGGGCATGAGACGTGTCAGCGAAATTTGTTCCAAAACTGCCTACTTTTGATCAAAAGATCCATCGCATGACCATCGCTCAGGAGATGTTAAATGAAGTCAATAATGATTCTGATTTTCTCAAAAGGTTTTTAACTGGGGATGAATCGTGGGTATATGGTTATGACATCGAAACTAAAGCCCAATCGTCTCAGTGGAAGCATCCTGAGTCTCCAAGACCGAAACAAGCACATTAAGTCCGGTCAAATGTGAAGGTTTTGCTCACTGGCTTCTTTGATTACCGTGGGGTAGTGCATCATGAATTCTTCCCACAAGATCGTACGGTCAATAAGGAGTATTATCTTTAAGTTATGCGCCATTTGCGAGAGGCGATACGCAAAAAACGTCCGGAACTTTGGAAAAACAATTCGTGGCTTTTGCATCACGATAATGCACCTGCTCATTCATCGTTGCTTGTGAAAGATTTTCTGACTAACAACAGCACCACAGTCATGCCTCAGCCTCTATATTCAACGGATTTGACCCCCAGTGACTTTTCTCTTTTCCCAAAACTAAAGAGACCCATGAAAGGGCTATACCACAAAATGATTATCAGAAGTGCTTCGATGATTGAAAAAAGATTGGCACGAGTGTATTATATCTGAGGGGGATTACTTTGAAGGGGACAACATAAATATTAAGAAATAAATGAATATTTTTTGAGAAAACCATAAAGTCACCTTATTTTTTGAACACACCTCGTATATAATAACATTTACCAACAAAATCGTAGCAAACTGCTAACCTGAGGGGCATGATACCAATAATACTATTTATCCTCTCTCGATAAAGGAAACTGCGTTCGACGAATTTCACTGTATAATTATTAATTATGGTAACAAATATATCATGATATACATATTATTAGTTTCTTAATTTGAAATTATTTCGCAAATTTATGAGACGAACAAAAGGCGCGAAGCTTATTCGCCTAACATAATTATGCTATTTAAGTTTGGGTTTACCAATGTCATATTATTTGATCATTGCGTAGGATCTCTTAATGCTAATTATATCTGTGAAAGCATTTCTTCTCTTAAATAGGATGGAAGCTTTGAAAATTCTATGAAAATTGAGCACGATTTTTTTTTATCATCTAAGATGAGATTGCAAATACCGAGAAAATTTAATTATTTTCTTAAAATTTGAATGAGACACTAAATAATAAAGATTTTGCAATTTTTTTCTGCTCATTGTATGGATATTTTTTAAAAAGAATTGCACCCACTCTTTTATTGTTAGGTTATAATACTTCGAATAGAAGGAGATTTAATTACGAATTCATGAATCGTGAATTTCAAGTACTTTCCAAAACTCTTATCACACTTACTATATTCTTGATAAAGAATCTATTTATTATTTAAAACGATATTTAATCAATTTAATGCAATTGAGATTACTAGACATCGGTGCAATATAAACTTTATGGCACAATAACAAAGCTGTAAAGTAAAGTAAATGAGAAAATAGAAAATAGTTTGGTTTCACCAATGTCATGTCTTTAGATGAGTGCTAAGATTCTCTTAATGTTAATGATTTGAGTTGTTGCGCTAATTACCTATTTAAGTTAATTACTTTCTGAAGTAGCGCAACAGCTCAACAACATTATTAAGAAATTTTTAACATGCTTCTTGTAAGATATAGAAGTTGAACAAAAAAATTAGAAGAAATTTATCTTTTTTTCGGATAAATATTTTTTTTAAAGTATATAAAAAAATTTATGAATGCAAATATGCAAACTCAAAAACTTGTATTTTAAAAACTGCAGAATATAATGGGGCAAATTTTTTCAGAAAAGGTGCGACATAAGAAAATAGAATTAAAATATTTTTACCACTAAACAATATTTATTTATTCATAAAGGTTCTTTCAAACTAATCAAACAAAACTTTTAACTGCTGGCGCAGGAGATTCCTGGCTTCTTGGATATCTTGAATGGAATATCGAAAAAGATTATTAATCTGTGACCCTCTTCTTATGGCCTGTACATCAGTTTTTATATTGCCATGTAAATTAACGCAATGACATCATTTTAGCCGTATTTATGTATACAGGGTGTTTAGATGAAATATTATTCAAATGGTTTAAGGTGATTCCGGGAGTAACTTTAAATGAGAAATCCAATTGTGACCTTTAATTTGACTTTGAAATGAACCTTAAATGGCTTTCCAAGGTCAATTTGAGGCTTACCACTGAATTCATCGTTGAAAGTTACTCCGAGAATGATACCGATAATAAAAATAAAGGTTCCCATTCAAATACACAAGGTTGACCTAGAAATTATCTTGAAATGACTGGGTCTAAGAAGTGGGCAAATCTGGTGGACAGCTATTCTGGAAAATGATGGCCACGACACAACGGGTGAAATTATAACGCATATTTTTCGCATTTGAGCATTAAGGACACCAACTACATTGGTATGACTTTATTAGATGACCTCCTATCTACTGACTCAACTACTATGTGACATCTAGATATTGCGAGGTAATTTATTTGATCTTACGTTCTATGAGGATAAGTGAAGTGTACAAGGAATGACACTTATCACCGGATACGTCCCTCTCTGACCATGGACAGATGCGCTTTTCATTCAAAACCAATAGACCTATTGTTGGAAGGTATAGGAACCCTAAAGCAACTGATAGGGTTACTCATAAGGAGTATCTCAACAGTCTGCTAACTGCTTCGCCAAGCAGAATAATTTCTATCAAATAAGGAAAATTTGCTGTTGAATTCCTACAAAAAGGTATGATCAAAGCGTGTAAAAAAATTTTCTCTTCATATTAGCAATACAGACAGGTATATAACCTTGTGGATTCCTAGACTAGAGGACCTAGAACATGACACTTGCCACACTTGGCGCTTTTGTAATTGGTATAGATGAATATGAATTGGAATCTGTACTGCGCAGCATTAACAAAGCATAATAATGAGATAAGGAAAGCCGTTAGAGGCTCATGAATTATCATGTAATCAAGAATGTACCTGACACTTATTTTCAGCACAATTTTCGAATGGTAGGTTTTAATTACTCCGTCACAATTTGGTAAGTTTTCGTTAATTGGAAACAGTCGCTGCTTTGCAAAGAATGTTTCTGGCAGAAAAACTGCCACACTTTATGTTTCTGTTTGCTTTAGTGAATAAGGGGCGGTATGAAACTGCGGAATTTAGGTGAAGTTATCAAACCCGGTAAGAAAGAAATTTTGTTTTCAATCGGCTAGGCAATTTCGTGGGACTTCGTGAAGTTTCCCCAAGTAATCTTGTATCGATCCAATGCTGATATTGTTAGTAAGTCTGCTGGGTCACCGTTATGTTTAGAGTGACCTGAAATCCTGTCGTTGCGTTGGCTGTAGGGGAGCCGCTGCCTACATGGAGCAAGAGCATTATTTCCGAAGGCAAGACTTGGGATTGTCCAGCTAAGAAAGGAAGTACTTAATATTTTCCAGTCAATTGAGGCGAGACTTTAGATTGCCTAGCCAATGAAGGAAAGACTTACGATTTCCCAGCCAGTTAAGGCAAGACCTACGATTGTATGTCCAATGAAGGTGAAACTAATTGCTCGCTTTCTCATGGAAACTTTCGCGCTTCATGTCAATCGATCGTTAAAGGGACTTTCGTTTATGACTAGTAGGGTCATTATCATTTCCTTGCAAAGACCAGCAATAATTGGCCATCTTTCTTACATTGCATGCTCCAAAATTTTCTGGGAAATGATCCAAATGAGAATTGAGCAAATGTAATTTCATACTCATCAAACAACCTAATCTTTTAAAATTCTTTAATATACTAGATACAATAGTTCAAAACTTTAGATCTCGATTGTTCCCTAAAAATTTCTGTACAACATCTTTGAAACTCAACCATGCATGCTTTTCAATAGATGTCATGGTTCTAATAAAGTCATCATCTTTGATAAGTTTTCTTATATCACGCCCAAAAAAATAACTGCCTTAACTTTGGCATCACTTAAATGCGGAAATGTAGATCTGATATAATTGAAACATTCTCCTTCGGTGTTTAGGGCTTTTACAAATTGCTTGGTTAACCCTAGTTTTATATAGAGTGGTGGCAATAATACTTTCTTTCTGTCAACAAGACTTTCATAAACAACATTATACTGACCAACTGTCCACTCTAATCTGTCTGGCCATTTCTCCGTTACTCTAGTGCCAGGTAACAATAGTTTTCTCTCTTTGAGTCTTGAAGCGTGTCCATGATTTGTTCGAATTTTTTATTAGAGTCCCATAACAGTTGAAGTATGGGTTTTTATCGAATCATTAATTGATCGATGGTATTTTTCCGATTCACTTTTCACAAACGTGACTAACAAGGAAACTATCCCAGGTGTCCCTCACCGATTTTGATGAAACTGCAATATGTTGTAATACATCGAAAAATAAGAGACACGTATTTTTTTTTAT
>NC_046665.1:122627480-122639255 GCF_010883055.1 Belonocnema kinseyi | reverse complement strand
GCCGATAAAAAAAAATACGTGTCTCTTATTTTTCGATGTACTACAACATATTGCAGTTTCATCAAAATCGGTGAGGGACACCTGGGATAGTTTCCTTGTAAGCATATTAACTTTCTGAGTGCAAGGAGTTCTTGAACTAATTTTTTTTCTCGTAGTGAACAGTAACGCGGAAATTCTAAAACTCTCTATATACAAAAATCACGATCGACACGAAATATAACCGCTAGATACATTTCAAATACAAAAAGAATTTTTTTACCTACGCATTCAACTGTTTGCCCGCTTCTCAAACGTGATCTCTAACACGGAAAGATTTGTAGCAAAAAACAAATTTCATCACCTACGCGTAACACGTTATAGTTGAAACGCTAAAATAGACAATTTCAAATTACAATATATTAGTGAAAAATAAAGATATCTTAATAAATCCAAGTAGGTTTGAAATGGGAAGATTAGTACTTTCAAATTCCATATTAGCTTTTGTGGTAGACTTAGGAACGTTAAAATAATGAGTCGAAGACCATATTAAGAAAATGATCAAGAAAGCATTTCAAAAGGTACTTTCAGAAATCCTTTTTTCTAACACGATATCAATTCTGGGAACAGAGAAGAACCATCTTGAAAATCTCACAGAAGCTCTGGAGTCTCCAAAGGAAGTTGCGGATGTCCTTGGTGATCTTCATAGGTTGCTTCCTTCAAAACTTAAAAAATCTTGCGAAATCCCTTGACAAATCTTTACATTTTTTAAATCTTCTGAAATTTTTTGAAATCTGTCTAAAAAGCCTTAAACCTTTTCAATCTCTGATTGTACTTGAGTCCTTTATAGCCCTTGAAATTAAAGAAATCCGAAAATATCCCTGTGCATTATATTTAATTTACTTCCTTAAAAATAAAGAAATTTAAAGCTAATTAAGACCAAATTGAAAATACTATTAAACGTCCAGTAATCAAATTAATGTACAGGATTTCTGAAAATAAAACCAAGCATCCAAAGACAATATTTTGATAACCACCACAAAAAGTTTCCTATTTAAATTTGAAAAAAGCTACAAATTTGACTAAGAAATAAGTACTACCTTTTTTTGTACGAAAATAAAAAGGAGAAAATAAAAATAAGGAAGCAAACAATCAAATCCCGTGCCTTCTCTTTTTTTTATTCCTTTCGTGATATTTATTATTATGAAGTCGGAAGAAAAAACCATTTGTAGAAAATAACCATCAACGTTTCGGCACTCCTACAGCACCTTTATTAAAACAAAATTCAAAAATATATATTTGAGCACGCGGTAACAGCAATAAAATCAAGATGCTCTCTTTCTGGCACAAGAGAATCAAATAAGGGTCAAAATTAAAACTCATTACAAACATACCTGGAATCACTGGTCTGAGTGAACAGGCAAACTGGTTACAAACAATTTGCATAATGTCCATCATAAGGACATCAGAAATAGAGCCTGTAAAAGAAAATAAAGACTTAAAGTTCTAAATATTTTTAATAATACTGTTATAACTTTTGTATAACCTCCCTAATTTAATCTTTAAATGATTAGATAAATTATTTTGTTTTTTAATGTGAAGCGTTTCCATAAATTCTCTTTATTTCCCATTAATTTCACTATGAAAAATTTCAACAATATTCTAATGAATATCATGGTTTACATCAATAAATTGTTTTGTATATCTGATAAAGACTCTTAAAACAGCGCCCAAACGAAGATCACTTTTCTGTTCCTCTATTCTCGTATTAGGAAACCTAACAGTTTGTCCTACGTATGTAGGTCATCTCACAGATACTGCAAGTAATATTGTAAACAACCCCATCTTCTTCAAAATGATCTACAAGTTCCTTGCAGAATGTTATTATTGAATCCATTCATGGGTAAATTAAAGTTTTGAGTAAAAACTCATAAAAGCATTGACAACCATCTGCAACGTTGCTACAGAAACGCATAAATAGGTGTTTGATTTTATTAGATTTTGCTTTCGGTATATTTACGATTGTATATATTTTACTTCACTGCCTCTCTTTCTGATGTGCTTATGATGGATATTGAAGGTATGTTAATAACCGGTTTGCCTTTCGACCCTTACTCCTGCCTTTATTGCGATCTAATAATTATAAAAATAAGAAAGAATAAATAAATAAAAATTTAACGCAATTCGGTTGGTTCCCTTCGCATTTTCCTTCCTTTTTTTATTTTTGTCCAAAAAAGAAATTTTCATCTTTCTTCAAATTTTAGTAGGAAAATTTTTTTGGTGGTTGTCCAAATTTGGTCTTTGGATTCTTTTTTTTTATTTTTAGGAATTCTGCACATTAACTTTCTTAAGTTCTGTATAGATTATTTGAATTCCCGCTGGCATCTCTACAAGTTCTCGTGTGAGGCCCTAAACGTTCTTATGCAAAGACCTGGAGGCTTTATTGGGCATCTTTATAGGCCTTTGTGAAAGGTTCTGAAGATTCTCATTAGAAGCTCTAGAGCTTCTGGTAAAAGGCAGTTGAATCATTTGCAGGTGGATCTGTACTTTCTCGTGAGAGATTTTTTTGTGGAAAGATGTGTAGGTACTAGCAGGAGACTCCGGAGGACATTGTGGGAGGCTTAGGAGATCCTTGTGAAATCCTTGTAGGAGACTTTGAGGCTATCGTGCAAGGCTCTCGTGAAAGACTCTCAAGTTTTCATCAAAGGCTTTGGAGATTCCGATAAAAGTATTTGGAGGGTCTCATAGGGGGATCTAAAAGCTTTTGTGTTAGTCTCTCGAGAGCCTAGAGAGACTTTAGAGGCCCTCGTTGGTGGCTCTGGACGTTTTGATAGGACTCAGAAATTTCTAAAGGTGAAACACTCATCCTCAACTGAACCGTCTGCTGTCTAAAATTATCCGCGGCTATAGACTAAACTAAGAAGAATAGTGTTGCGCGAAGTCTCTTTCGCAAATTTCCCGGTTTTTCTCCCTTCTAGGATATAAGTGGTAGGATTAAATGATGCACAAGTTCCGGTTGTTTTGGCATAGTTTGTTTTAAAAAACCATGATGCTAGCTTCTAAAGCCGACAACAAGTCGTGATTTCATAAATTTCTTTTTACCAATGGCATCTCTTGAAATGCTCGCTTAGGCTCTTCTTATGTTGATCATATGAGTATTAGGACTTTTCCCTTCAATGATTGGAAGCAGTCGAAATTTTGTATTAAGTAAACCTATGATGGACTCACTTTCCTTATTTTTCAAGAAGATTTTGCAAAAAAGTACTAATTTCAATGTTTTCTTAAGAATTAAATAAACACTGACATAAAAAGCGATTTTAAATATTCTTGGGCTTATTCCTAAGATACATTCCTAAATAATTTTATCAAATGTTAAATTGATGTCTAAGCTAAAACCAAAAAGTCGAAAAAACAATTCAATTTTCAATATTTATATTTTAAATACATGTAATGCGGCATATGATTTTGGAATTATTTAATTTTTGAATATTTACAAAAGATACGTACACCAAGTTAGTGGAATGAATTTTTTGGAGCTTCGGTAGCATTAATAAGTAAATTCTTTTTCTTTTTCTTGTGTCAAGGTATAATAAGAGTCTAGGACTAATTTTGGGGTTGAGCCAAGGAGGTCGAGATGTAGTTCTCGGTCTCTGGGTATACCAGTTTTATGATTGCAGATTTGTCGTAAAGTAAGCCGTTAGGACTAAGCAATCTAAATGAAACTGTTTTCTCATGCAGGAATGGCAATCAGGAGATAGTCTTTCGATAGCCACGCGGTACTGTGGATCTGGTGAAGGACCATTTTGATTCTCACTTTTAGCCGGTCCCTTTTGGGCGCGTAATCTGCTTCAACTCATTTTTCTTGGGTTACGTAATCCAGGAACGTGGCGAATGTGACAGGTTTCTGAGTCTGGACCAATCTCCGAATAGTAGGTTTTACTTATCTATTCAGCAAGTAGATGAGTTTTTGTTGGTCATCATTGGAAACAATGGCTGCGCTGGCAAAAATGTTTGTTTTAGAAAAAACTGCCACGCTTTATTATTCTGTATTTTTTTAGTGAAAAAGGGGTAGTCTGTAACTGCGTGATTTAAGTGAATATACCGTAGAAATATTTGAATAGGATTCGAAATTAAAGAAAATTATTCAACTATAAAACAAGTAATTTTATATTTTTCTATATTAAAAAATCTTCACAAATAGTGACGTTAAAGCAAATACCGAAATTTCACACTTTACTTATAAATTAAAAAGTTTCAAAATGGAACAAGTAAATTGTAACTTTCATTTCTTGAATTTTACACTCTGCAATTTTAGTGATTAAAGGTTTTCTATATGAAATTATTGTCTTTTGTCAAGTATTTGAAATTGAGTTTATTAAAAATGAAATATTTCAGACTAAATCAATACATATATAAGAAGTGTTTGAAATTAAAAAAAGCGCTTAAGTAATAATTTATTAATTTAAAATCATTTTGTAATTAATTGATGTGCTACAAAATGCCTCACTATACATTCCGCTACCTCTATCGAAATTTCGAATCATTTTACGTGCTGTAAGATAAATAAGAAGTTTAAAGCTTATTTATCTCAGAAACACGCACAAATATTGTGACGGGAGATTTCGTTATCCCGAACATAAACATTAATATGATAGTATTTAGCTTCTAAAGTTTCACTTAGAAAATTAGGTTAGAGTAACGAATGAAATAGACTGGCTGTCTACGAACAAATACAATACCAGGCGAGATTATTAGAGTTCCACGTCTAGTATTTAGAAAGTCAATTTCATATTTTTCCGATTAATCAAAACAAACGAGAAGTTCAAAAACTTTCTCATTGTCAAAAATTGAAAGGTTAAGTCACCGAACCTAAATTATACCACTTAGCAACCCACGGAACTACAAATCAATTCAAAATGGTTTGCATAGTTCTAATGTGTCATCGAGGCTATCGAAAAAATGGATGAAAAATTCTATATTAAATTTTGTGTGAAAAATAATATTAAGTGCTAAAATGTACTTGAAATCTTGACTGTGGCATTTTCCAGTGGGCACAAAGTATAGCGACGTTTTTACGATATCTTCACGACAACTTTACGACATCCTATTTCCATGTTGATAAGGTGTCTTTACGATATCGTAAATAAGTCGTATGATCTGACGATGTCTTTACGATATCGCAAAGACACCGAAACGACATAGACACAGGATGTCGTAAAGATTTCGTAACGATGTCGTAACGATGTCGTAAAGACGTCGCAAAATTTTGTGCTCACTGCGTTGGCGTGTCTACTTTAAAAAAAAAAGTTTATAAGTGGTTCATACTTTTCGCATATGGCCGATAAGATGATAATCACGATGCCCCCCCTGGACGCCCTTGCACGTCAACAATTGATTGAAACATTGAACAAGTGAAAAAAATGGTTGTGAAGTCTCGTTGAATCACTATTAGAAAAGTTGCTACAAATGTCGGCTAATCGAGTGGCTCACGCCATGCATGTTTAAGGAAGTTTTTGGCCAAAAAAGCGTGGCAGCGAAATTTGTTCCAAAATTGCTTTATTTTTCTCAAAAGAACCGTCGCATGAATATCACTCAAGAACTATTAAATGACGTCAACGAGGATTTAGGTGTTCTCCAAAGGCTCATCTCAGCCGACGAAACATGGGTTTATGGTCGTGACGTCAAAACTAACGTTCAATCGACTCAGTTGAAAGATCCTGAATCTCCAAGATCGAAAAAAGCACGCCAAGTTCAATAAGATGAGAAGGTTTTGCTCACTGTTTTCTTCGATAACAATGGCGTGGTTCTTCATGAGTTCTTGCCAGCAGGTAGTACGGTCAATAAGAATTATTATTTTAAAGTTATGATCCGTTTGCGTGAAGCAATACAAAAAACGCAGTGGATTTGTAGTGAAACAGTTCACGGCTTTTGTATCACGATAACGCACCTGCTCACACATCGTTGTTTCTTCGTGATTTTTTCGCCAAAAACAACACCATAATCATGCCACAGACACAGTATTCACTAGGTATGCCCCTGCCCATGCGACTTTTTCCTGTTCCAAAAACTCAAAAGACCCAAGAAAGGACGACGTTTTATATAATTGAGGAGATAAAGACCGCATCACTAGAGGAGCTGAAGACCATACCAAAAAGCGCATATCAGAAGTGCTTCGAGTATTGGAAAAAGCGCTGGTATAAGTGTATTATATCTGAGCGGGATTACTTTGAAGGGGGCAACATTTTTTGTATCATTTCACGTCTCCAGAATAAATTCTATTATTTGCGAAATTTGACGGACGTCCAATGCAACATTGCGCAGTCCATGTGGACCATTAGAGCTTAAAAGACTCAGCTAACACTGTCCATTGCCTTTCGTTGTTTCCGGGTGACATGAGATTGATATTATTGAGTCAGAATAGGCAGGACAAACAGGTAGCAAATGATAAAGGTCCTCTGTTGCAGACAGGTTACATATGAGGCAGAGGCTAGCCGGGTCATGAGCACATTTATATTCTCCAAAACGTATACAATTCCTGATAGAGCTCAGAATTTTAAGTAGAGCAATAATGGAAGTTATATAAAAAGTCAGTCCAAGATTCGACTATGATTGAAAGTCCGGGTAGAGTTGAAGGTTTGGAAAGACTTAGAGATAAGTACTTAAATAAAGGGATCTTTCATAGTCGGAACGCCGGAAATATTCAAAAAAGTTATTTAGAAAAACATCCATATTTTCAACGAGCGACACAGAATCTAAGTCAAGCCACATTTGCATTTAAAATGTAAGATAGATATTTATTTTACTTGAAAAAATATCTAGGGATAATTATCTAGGAATAATTTATGAGTTCAAGTTAAAGGTAAATTGAATCAAAATTGAATAAAATAAAATAATTGGTATTATATTTTTGGTAGTCTCTTACACACGTCACAATCGTATGTTAGGTAAGAAAATTTTTTTTTCTGTTCCCTACACTCTTAGCTCTGCCGGATGAATATCAGATGTAGGTTCGAAGTGAATGAAGAATCTATAACTGTTGCTTCCCTCCCTTGTTATTGGAATTAGCTCCTCTTGGTTGTGTATGCTTACTTTAACTCTTACGCAAGCATGTGAATCAGCAGTATTATGAGTACAATCCAAAAATGGATGCAACAAACGATTTCCAGCTGGAAAGACCATTCCGATGATAAACTCCGATCTCACTCCCACATCATATAGTCCATTTTCTGCATATTGAGCTATTTGTACAGTTCTATTCGAAAGACTTTGGAAAAAATGAACATTTGGTTGTAATGGAGCTGGATGAATTGATGCATACTTCTGACGCCTTAGCCAAACCAATTCTGAAAAAATAACACATTGCCCACAATAAAAACGAGGAAGATTTAATTTAAATTACTTCTTCTTCCGAAGTTCAAAAAAATTAATTAATTAACGTAAGGTGGCAGTTTCAAGCAAGAAAAAAAATCCCCCTCATTTCCCGATTTGAAGGAATCCTTAACAGTTAATTCAGAATAAAAAGAAATAACCATACTTTCGCTTCTTTAAAATAAACGAAAATATGTAGAAAAAAAGTTGTTCATCTGATTTAAGAAAAATAGACGCGAAATTTCATTCTCTTTTTTTAAAGTCAATAGGGTTAAATTCAAGCGTTCTTTTTTACTAATAAATTTAAATTTGTTAAATGAAACGATTGCACTTTTTTCTTTAAACAGTTTATTATTAAATTGTTATCATAAAATTATTTATCATTAAAATTATTTGCCACACAAAAATCGAGGAAAACTGCTTAGCTGAGAAACACGATACCATTACCATTATTTGCCTGACCTAATTATATTTTATGAATTTATGTTTACCAACGTCATAATTTTAGATGATTTGAAACGTTCTCATAATTTTAATTATATCAGCGTTTACATTTTTTCTCTGAAATTGAATGGAATCTTTTAAAATTCAATATAAACTGCCCATAATTTTCTTAGTCGTTTAAGATAATGACTTTTCTCTCAAACGTAAAATTTTTTTTAAAAAAACGACTTTTATTTATATAGATATGATCGTATTTACCAACAAAATTGGGGAAAACCGCTAAGCTGAGAAGCACGATACCGTTAATAGTCTTCATTTCCTCCTACTAAAAAAAATAATGTTTGATGAATTTCACTCTTTCGTAATTTAGAATTACTAAGCAAATATTCGAGACGAATTGGAGGAGTGAAGTTTATTTAACTGAACTGCTTACATTATTTCAATTTGATTATAACAAAGCTGTCTTTTTCGATGATATGCGCAGGTCTTTTTAATCATCGTATTTAAAATAGAAACATATTTAATTAGGGAATTTATTATTTGTGAATATAAAGTACGTACTTTTAAAAAACTCTTATCACTGCTTAAATGTTCTTCTTTAAGATTCGATTTAATACGTGAACTAATGTGTGAGAAATTTAATGCACGTTTAAAAAATGAATGAAACTTCTAGCTTATGATATTGAATTAGTATTTTCGTCGATACATGTTCTGAAGTTGTGTACATTATAACGAAGATTTCAAAAATAGAAAATAACGAGTAGCACACCACAATAAACAAATTATCAAGAAAATATTTCCTAACAATCTTTTAAAAACATATTGCCCCGAAATTGTCAGAAACATCATATCGTATTTGTTACCAACCAGGACGGTCTCACAGTCGAAAATCAAATGAGAGGCGGTGTGGTCAAATAAAAGAAGACTTTTACGTTTACAAAGATAATGCACTGTCCTTTATTCCAATGGAATTGACATGTGATAAGATATTCGGCGAGTACAAAACTCCTTCGACCCACTACATAGGTCCTTCCGCCTTTTCTAGGATTACTCTTGGTATTCGCAGATCCCGACCTCCTTTGCCCTTCCTTGCGTCATATAGGTGCTCTCCGAGCTCCTCTTGCCTCATGGATAAAGATATTCTTTTACCTCCTAACCTGACCAGGGTGTTCCTTGCAGATCGGGATCGTTTCACCATCCCGCTTCAGACTCATAACCAATCAATATGTGACTTCAGCACGACAACAATAAGCCCCTGCACGATCACAATACCCTGTTGGGCATGACATGACGACCACACCATCCTCGCTAATGGTATGACCAGTTGAACACTACGCACCGTTCGGCTTCCGCGTAAGCACAATACTACTGCATGTACCGATGACCACATATTTCTACTGCTTGGAGTCTTAGGCCTTTACGGATCTGGAGCGCCCTCGACCTTTCTTCTGTCCACATAGCTATTTCCAGTTACAGGGACCGCGCAGCAGAGACGATTTTTCTTTCCTACTGAATTTCAGAAGAAAGTTCTTGTATGATCTGCGATCAAAGTAATTTCCTTTGTGGATCTGTTGAATGAAATACCTCTTTTTTTATTCTCGGACAACTGCCCCCCTCTTTCGCTGAGAGACACGATAATTTTAACTCCTACCAAACGCCAGAATAAGTCTGTCACCCTTTACGACACGCCGTCTAACACGCCTGATACTACCCTTTTCCTATTACTATCCTCCACTTCCAGATAGTCACTTCCAAAGCAAACCCACTACTCACATTTAAGAAGACAAAATTTAAATCACTTACCTGGAACAGCAACCAAACACTTTTCGATTGCAATGAGAAACACTACCTGCGTCATTAACATCCTGAATATACTTTTATAAAAATAGAGTCCCGAATTCCAGCCCTTTGCGAAATAATCCACTAACATACACTAGGCCTTCTTCAAATTCTCAATTTTTCGTACTACGAATTCCCCCGAAGATTGAACCTCGGTCATCCAAAATCTTCCCGTTCCCATCCATCCTCAACTCCTTGACACCATCTGCATTGTCAGGACTCTTCATCCGTTAACAACAATCCGCCGCCCAAATTATTTGTATTTCGTTAAAAGGACAACAGCCATCACGGTTAGTCCTATTAGAAACACTTGCATCTAGAAATTCTCTCGTTTACTGCAAGAACACATCATACGCGATGAACCTTCACTACGTGTGGCTTTTATACATCCTACCAATGCTAAACCGCTACAAGTTTGCACGAAGACATCATGAAATGGCCAATATCCAAGTCACTAATGTTCCCCATAACCCCGGTGATGCTTCATAAATCAAATAACAACAACTTCAAATACTCTACAATCCTTAAATAATGAGCCCTTCCCTGTTCCTGTTATATCAAAATAAAATTTCATATTACGGACTAAATTATATTAATGAACTTTAAGTCAACCATTGCTAGCCATGCTCCTTCATTCAATCCGAGTTATGAGACCACCTGCCATTCTTTTCACCTTAGCAGTTTGAGATCGTCAAGCACATCTCTAATATAATCAATCCCCACCTCAAAACAAACAAACCCGCTCTAGCGAGTCAAATGACCACACTCGCCTTATCACATTCCCTTTTCACAAATACAACTTCTGCAACGCCCAAAGCGGTCTGATCTAAACAGATATATATTAAGTCCAAAGTAATACACAGAATGATGATACCTTGAACAGGGGAACTTTCCCCCACAGCAACTCGATTTAACAATGAAAAACGAATGCTTCATTCGCCCTACTGCAACACAAAGATCCTGTCGTGGTTTCTTATGTTAAATTTCAACATCCCATTCCACTATGTCACGATCCTTGTGCAGACGAGAACCTATCTTCAGTTCACCAATCGCAGCTTCCCAGATCACTCCACGAGTTCCACACACGCAAACAATCTTATGCTAACTTGCATAACCATAAATATCACAGGGTTGAAATTAGAACAATAGTGGTACCCAAGATGACTCCAGGAGCAACCCTCGAAGAACTGCAATAATGTCCCGAACATGCCCCCAACCTAAGCAGCAATCACCGACAAGAATGTGGCAAGCCTGAAAATTCACAGGCTTCAATTCGAAGACTACGCCCGTTTTGCTCATACTCCATAAAAGAAGAATTTTTAACGTCAAAGATAAATCCCTTGAAGCCCTTCGCTCTCGAACTTTGTCAGTTATCTGCTAGATCTACTGAAGATCTGACCGCATAAAATCAATGTTGACCCGCCCAGTCTCCAAGCAACCATAATGGAAGCCCCGGTTTTTCAGACCACGATCTCTCACTCTGAATCAAATCTTCTCCCAGCTGAAGGCGCTCATACAAAAATAAAAAAGGGGGATCCCTAATTAATACCAAAGGCTAGGTGCACCTGCAAAGTCTACCAGAATCTGGTAAAACATCACCCAAACAAATTTACACGCCCGCCCCTACTGTGTAGCATTAACGGGGCCAACCTCTCCCTCACTGACTGGTCTTTAAAACCGTCCTCGCTACTTGATCCTCTTTCAACTTTTAATTAGCCTCCTTTACCGTTTGATCAATAATTGGTAATTACACCCTTTAAAAAACCAAAACCACTCTTTATTTCATATATGAAGATACTCTAATTAGATTCAAAGGCAAAATACTACCCAAATTGTTCTATTCGCAAACTCTCCTGAGAAACCCTAAATCATTCAGTTCTCGCGACAAATTTAAATGATCTCAAATCTGACCCTTTCTAGGAAGGTTTGATGATCAACAATAAGCTTATCTTAATTACGATCTAAGGTCACTATAAATAAATGTACATGCTACTAAACAAATAAGTTTATCCCTAAGATGTGTCATCAATGTGTGCCATATGCAATTGAACAACTTCTGTTTGGTCAATTATTCACAAAGTACAAACATTCTATTGAATACCAAAGATGCACAAAGGTAACTGCAATCCTACAACAGTTTATTGAAAG
>NC_046665.1:122617524-122627380 GCF_010883055.1 Belonocnema kinseyi | reverse complement strand
AACTATCAGAAATTCTAATCAGAGCAAGAAAAATTAAGTAATCAAAAAAACTTTTTTTTACAACTAATTAAAATACGCCTAAAGGCTACTGCTCACCTATACGTCAAACTGAACGTGCGATTTACGTACAAACAAAACTCTACGGCTACTGATATTACGATTACAACTAACCTACTTGAACCATAGTCGAGGAAACCTAAAGTTTCCTCATAATTACATATGCAAACAAGGACCCGCAATAATATCACGCTTCGATAAAAAGCCTTCGCCACTTCTATTGAAAATTTACCCCCAAGATCTCTAACTGATTGAAAATAAACAATGCTTTATGTTTAAATTCAGCAAACCAACACATCATGAATGAAGTCACTACACGAAAAAATCCAAATACTTAGCTTTTCTTATTCTTCCCTGCTCCGATATCGATCTCGATGTGCGCCATTTATTCTTATGCAAATTCAAAGAGCATCCTCCATTCTGCGGGACTTCATCAGCCACTCATCATCAGGTTGATTGAATGTGCAATTCTTTGTCTCTTCCTGGAACGTATTTCTGTTCCCGCAGGTCCGCAGGATGAGAGGGATAGCTTGTCACCTCTTCGGATTATAGCACACCTCCGATTTTTTGAGAACACATCACTTACGCGAAAGTACATCTACCCACTTTTCACTCAAGTTTACTTTGTATAACACTTCACTTTTATTCACTTTCGACACATTTCCCGTCGACCACAGAAAATATTTTAATCATTCTTGAATCCGAAACCACCCACGCTTTGCGTCATAGGACTTAAGACAATGGTCGCTAGATTTTTCTCCTAACATACCCGGCGCCTCCACCATTTTGTTACCAACTGGTCCGGTTCCACAGTCGAAAATCAAATGAGAGGCGGGGTGGTCAAATAAAAGAAGACTTTTACGTTTAAAAAGATAATGCACTGCCCTTTATTCTAATGAAATTGACATGTGATAAGATATTCGGCGAGCACAAAACTCCTTCGACCCACCACATACGTCCTTCCGCCTTTTCTAGGATTACTCTTGGTATTCGCAGATCCCGACCTTCTTCACCCCTCCTTGCGTAATATAGGTGCTTTCCGAGCTCCTCTCGTCTCACCTATAAAGATATTCTTTCACCTCATAACCTGACCAGGGTATTTCTTGCAGATCGGGATCCTTTCGCCATCCCGCTTCAGACTTATAACCAGTCACTATGTGACGTCAGCACGACAGCAATAAGCCCCCGCACGATCACAATACTCTGGTGGGCATGACATGACGACCACACCACCGTCGCTAATGGTATGACCAGTTGACAGCGACGTCAGATAGAGACAAGGAAGTATATAAGGCGGGAAAGTTTGAATTTGTATCATGGCTAGCGGAGCGAGCCATGATATTAAGCGCAAAAAGCGTAGGGTCAATAGAAGCATTTATCAAAAGGAAGAGAGGGGGGATGAAAAGCAGTGAAAAAAAGAAAGATATCGGGGCGAGTGTAAAATATCAGAAAATTTTTAGATCGCCTACGGAAAAGCAGAGTTTGGTAGGGAAGAGCGATAGTAGTAAGGGTGCTAATGGTAGCGGAGATGAAAGTGAAGTGTCGATGAAAGAGGAAAGACTAAAGGAAATTCGAGAAGTGATGATGGAGGTAATAGGGATTTATGAAGAAATCAGGGAACAGTTAGAAAAGAGGATGCAGTCATTAGAGCAAAAACTAGAAAAGCAGGAAGAAGTTAACAATACAAAGGTAGAGGAGATGAGTGAATATAGGAAAAAAGAAAGAGTATACTGAGTTGTGTTATCAAAAGAAATAGGAAGAGAATAAAAGGTTTGAGAAGCGGCGGAGAAGGCTAGGACGGAAGAGGAGATATAGAAGGTAGTAAATAGAGAAAGAAAAAGAAGAAAAATAGTAAACCAAGATATTGAAATGATAGAATGGAAGAAGTATTTTTGGGTTTTGCCAGGAAGAGTAGAGAGAAAAGTTGTAAACGGCGGAAAATATAGTAGAGAAAGAGATGAGGAAGAGGACATTTCAAGGGAAGAAATAGTTAAAGGTTTAATAATAATGAAGGATGGAAAGGCACCTGGTATAGATGAGATTCCAAATAATGTATGGGAATATGGAGGGGAGGAACTAGAGAAATGGACATGGATAATGTGTAATAGAGTATGGAGAGGAGAGGGGTGCCCAGAGTTATGGAAAGAAGGAGTAGTTATACCAGTAGTTAAGAAAGGCAAGGGAGAGGATGTTAAAGATTATAGGGGGTGACGTTGATTCCAACACTGTATAAAGTATATGTAACTATTTTGTTGGAGAGATTAAAGATAGAAGTTGAAGAAAAAAAGATCGAGTCACCGAATCAGACAGGGTTTACGAAAGATATGGGGGTAATGGACAACATATATGTTTTAAAATATCTGGTAAATAAGAGAATTAAAAGGGTAAAGGGGGTAATGATAGCAATGTTCGTGGACTTAAATGCAGCGTTTGACTCATTAAACCGAGGAGAAATAAAAAAAGTTATGATAAAAAAATGGATAAAAGAGGGATTAATACAGAGTTTCAGAAATTTTGAGAAAGACAAAAAGCAGGATAAATGTAGGAGAGCAAGTGGGAGATAGTTTTTAGATGATGAGAGGTGTAAGATAAGGGTGTCCTATGAGCCCACTTTTATTTAATTCATTAGTATCAGACTTTGGAAGAAGTAATGAGGAGGAAGGATTGGGGAGAAGTTAGGATAGGGAAGGAAAAGATATATACACTGGCATACGCAGACGACATAGTGTTGATGGCAAAGAATGAAGAAGGGATAACGGGATTAATTACAGGACTCGAGAAATACTTAGATGAAAAAAAGCTGAATTTAAATGTAGAAAAAACAAAGATAATGAGGTTTAGAAAAGGAGGGGGAAGAAAGAATGAATGGGCAGGGAAATGGAAAAGAATAAAGTTAGAAGAGGTCTAAGAATATAAATATTTAGGATATATCTTGCAAACGAATGGAGATCATACAGCTCATATAAGAAAAAGGATAAAAAAAGTAGCAGGGGTAATGAAAAAGATATAGGGAATAGGAAAAAGAAGGTTAAGAAAATTGGAGAAGGAGAATGTGGTTTTTTGATACGCTGGTATGGACGGTATTAGGTTATGGAGCAGAGATATATACGATGGACACTAGGAGCAGACTGGAGGACGCCAGGATGTATGATGAGAGACGAAGCGCAAAGGGATAAGTTAAGTATTAGAGCGGGAAAGAGCGCATGGATATTTGAGACGAAGCTGTGGGAGGGAAAGGGATGGGAGTTAGCGAGAAATTGTTTGATGGATATAGAATAGAGGAGAAGGAGGGCGATCCAATTAACGAGATATGAAAAAGAAAGGAGGGAGTTCTTTAATGATAGAGAAATAGAAGACGGGACTGGAGTAAGCTATGAAGAATTGGAAAAAAGGGAGAGGGAAAGACAATTAATAGAAAGATAGGGGGCGATTCAGGAATCAAAATACAATAAATGGTATGATGTAATAAAAAAGCTCACTCGTTTGCTTATAAGTCCTAAATTGCCCTATCGCAGGAAATAGAAATAAGGAACTAAATATAAGACTTTATGTAAATAGTTGTAAATAATGTGGTAGTATATACAGAAAGGATAATATTGTAAAAAATATAGATATAAACGGAAAGATTGTAAGGAATGGAAATCATGTAAACCCTTAGGGGACACATTATGAATCAAGAAAAACCAATATACCCATTTGTCGAAATCAAATATTATGCGAAAGCTGAATGACTGATTATTTTGGTCGGCGCAGTTTTATATCGTAATTGATGTAACATATGATTTTTATTCGCGATCTAACATATATTTAAACGTATATTTACCAAACTTTAATTCCCGATTTTGGGTTTTCACTTTGGTAATCTAATATACCTGTTTTTTCATCCTTGAATTAGACGATTATTCTGTACTATAGAATGTGCCTTAATAATAGTGCTAGGCTTTTATCACAAAAAGAAAACTTAACTTTTCCCCAAAATGCATTTTTTGCAGCTACAGACAAGTAAAGCGGGTTCAGTGTGTTTGATTTTTGACCTCACTATTTGGGTACATATGAAAATATGCACAACTAGTTCGGTGCACTTAAAAAATCTCACACTTATTTTGGGTCATTTAGAAATGTTTACTGCTAGATGCTTGCCGAAACAATTGGCACACAATTTTAGTGATCATTGTGGTTCAGCAAAAGTCTTATTATAGATATTTCTCGCAAAAAGATCTGTTCTCATAATTATAAAATGAGTAAGGGCAGAATGAACGTTCCATTTGAGGAAAACAATTCAATGTTCGTTATCAATTCGCAAAAATTTTCCACGGTTATTTAAGTGGTAAGTAGAAAAAATTGACCTCTTCCAATTTAAAAAAACTTGGAAACCAATATTTCATTTCTTCCAGGACGCTATAAATTCCAAAAACAGAAATGAACCTCTTTACCAAACTCTTAGAAGCTCTGGAAGGCCTGTGGAAATTTCTGAAGGCCATCGTTCAAAGCTATGGTGGTCCTCGTGGAAGGCTCTAAACGTTCTTGTAGAAAAGCTCTGGAGACAATCGTTGGACGTTCTACTGTTTTTTCAGAAGTCCTAGAGGTTTTCGTAGAAGGCTTTCGAGGCTCTAGTAACAGACTTTGAAAGCCTGCTCAAGAGGATGTCTAAAACCAAGGCTGGGACAGAGCTGATCTGGGTCGGGTGTCTGAGTCATCATACTCAAATGTTGTTGAATTACAACGATATAATTGAATAAATGTTGATAATAATAAATCCTCTGTTCATCCTCTTTTTGTCCATTTGTTTATGTATCCTCTTCGCCAACGCGAAGAGGTTACATAAACGTTGGTTCAGTACGCAATTGGAAAATGCTCATCAAACGCCTCAGTATTTAAGATGTCAAGTCTCTTTTTACGCAAAGGTGGGTGGTCAAAAATCCACCAAACGGTCTTTATCAGGATGAAGAAATTAGCTCCAGTTAATACTTGTCTCATCGAACCTGCATTATATCACTTGGCAACCCACCGAACCCCAAATCAATTAAACATGGTTTGCATCGTTCTAATGAGTCGTCTAGGGGCATGCGAGCGATAAAGATACCACCCACGTCAATAATAGCTGTCCAATTATGTGGGGTGGCTAAAGTATACCTAATACTTCGTCAAGGACCTAGCAGAAGCGGTTTCCTAGCTCATGCGCAGTAGCTGGGGTTCACCATGCCGCGAAACTCGTATCTCAACTCTGCACCCACACGTTTGGTGGAACCTAACTGGCGTTCCGACCTTCACATTACACGAAGGACAAGGCAGCACTCTGATATTTATTCGCTGCTCTGAACTTGGAGAGAATACATCTTCCAGTTATTATTCAGTAAATAAATACTGAGGAATCTGAATAGGAATAAATGAGAAATGTCAAGAAAGATGAGAGAAAATGAAAGAGGAGGCCGGGCGTTGCTAGGTAGGTCTCTTTATTCTCTCGGTTTGTCTTTTAAGTAAAAACGAAACTTAGCGAGCTGTATGTCGCGTCTTGAACTAATAGATACGCTCCGTTGAAATCTGTTGATTGCTGCCCTGGGTCAAGGTCATGTGAGTCTGACCACGGCTCTTATTTTTTTGGGTATTAGATTCTGTGTACAAAATTAATTCACTCTTAGCCTGACGAACTCTAAAACAAAGAACACAATTCCCGCAATACAAATGAGAGAGATTAAACAAAATTACTTTTTCTTTAAAAGCTAAACAAATACATATAAAAAATCGTAATAACGTAGGGTGGAAGTTTAAGCAAAAAAAAACTCCCTGTCATTTTCCAGTTCATAGGTGTCTTCAACGGTTTATTCAAAATAAAACCAAAGAACCATATTTTCATCCCTTACAAATCACGATACCAGTTATAATCTTCATTTTTTCAAATTAAAAGAACTGCGTTCGATGAGTTTCACTATATAATAATTCATTATGCAAAAAAATATACCCTGCATACCCACTATCTTTTTTGTCCTTATAATGTTGGGTTTACCAATGTCATGTATTTCGATGATGTGAAACGTCCTCGTAATTTTCATTTTACCAGTAGCAAAATTTTAACTCTTGAATAGGATGGAAGCTTTAAAAACTATATATAAATTAAACATCATCTTCTTAGACGTTTAAGGTTATATTGAAAAAAAGAGAAAATTGTATTGCTTTTTAAAATCTAAGTAATACCTGCGATAATAAATATTTCACAATGTCCTTCAGCTTCTTGTACAGATATATTTTTAAAGAATTGCACCACCTTGCTTTCATTATAAGTCTAAACAAAACTTTAGAAACGCTTGTCAAATGGAAAACTTGATCTTTTTTGTTTTTATCTTCTAAACCCATAGAAAAAAAGAAAATCTTAAATAAACAACTGAGGCTAGCGTTTTTAATCGAGGAAAAAACTAAAATGGAACAAACATCTTTTGTCTTGATACAAGAACCTTTGAATTACAAGGCGCAAATTAGTGGATGAGGTAACATGAGTGGATCAGTCATTAATGATAGTTCCGTAGTAGCATCTTATATGCAACACTATCTGTTAAAGGCAATATTAAATTTATTGGATTACTGTTGTTATGTTCTTTTTTAGAGATTTGGTAGCAATAATGGTAGCCAGAAAAACAACACGAGCTATATAGTCAAAACTACTAAATTTCATGTAGGCCAAAGACTTGGTTTGCATGTGGCAAACTATGATCTGAAAAGGCGTCATTTTATTACAAAAATATTGAATAGTATGATCAGTTTTTAATTTACAATTGTCATCAGATGTTGAGTTTCTTTTATGGAAGCTTCTAATGTGTTCCCTGAGGGTGTACATTTTTCTTGCACCTTCCTTTTATTCCTTTACATCCACCCCTCCCCCCCCCCCCCCCCCCCCCCCCCCCCCCCCACACACACTTACTTGGTGGTGAAAGGGGGACCTACAGTTGAGGGTAGGTTCCGAACCACCAAGAGCAACAGTTTAAAGTACTTAGAGGAAACCTTTTTCTTTAGAGGTACCGATCTCACGACTCTCCGGAGATAAACAACTCCCTTGCTAGGCCAGTATTCACCGCATGGGCTGCCGAGGCTCTTCCACTGTGCGAGACGGGAATCGAACCCGCAAACCAACGGAGAGGGTCCACAGCCTATGTTTTAGCCCCACGACCATCGTCCCACTTTATTTTGAGTTATTACGAAGATTAAAATCTAATACAATTTTTAAGAGATTCATGACCAGCGACTTCTCGAAAATTATTTTCACCATTTTCCATTTAACAACGAAGTTTTTTTGTAATTTTGAGAACTGCCATTTTTAAAATATTTTCGAATTTATTGAAAAAAGGCGTTACATCAGTGCATGAATAGTCTGTTCACATTTATACCTGTGAAAATTTGACTTTCTATTTCCGGTGGTTGAAAACCCCTTCCCCCTTTTCAAATTTGTTTGTTTTAGGGAAAAACGAATTTTATATTTTCTTTTAATAAGTTGATATTAACTGGTGCCCCCGAGCTTTTGTAATTATAACGGGGTTTTTAATGAAAAAGCTCGGTTTTCGGAGAAAGTAAGGAAATAAGTACATTTTATTAATTTTTTGTAAATTAAAGTTTGACCGCCTCTTAGTAAATGTTCAAGAAATAATTTACACTCAATAAATTTCAATGTTATTGCCCCCAACCCCATCGAATCGTGTCGGGTAATGTTCTACAAAATTCAAAATATTATTTTTTTATTAATAATATTCTCTTTGAAATTCGTCAACTGTATCATTAATCCCGAAAAATGATGACTTTTTATTTTTTACAGGTGAGAAAAAATGGTTTAAACAAACAGTAATTGTAATTAAAATCCATTTATTTAATATAAGATTCGTAACGTCAAATATGTCTTACGTATCATGCTTTCTTCAGAAAGCAAAAAGTTAAATTTTACCTGTTTTAATAAAGTAACAAAGTTTCTCAAAAGGCTATCCCAAGATGTTACAGGTAAAGAGTTTTTTCGTTCTCCTGACAAATTTTCTAAATAAGGGTTAGCTCCTTATGATTCACGATCATTTAATTAATGTTGGATTAAGGCTAGCACAGAATGAATGCGATTTAGCAATCTTTTAAACAATGCCTAGACAATTTATTAAATTAAGTATTGCATATCAAATTTGAATGTTTAACGTATATTTATAAAAAAATAGTTTTTTTAAAAATTTTATTCAGAATCTTCAATAGTAGGTTAATCGAATTGAAACTTGAAATAACTATTACCTTAAACTACTTGAACAGTAGACAAAATGTTAAATATTTCAGACAAAAACCGCAACTTTCTGGCATTATTTGAAGACAATATTATTTAAAATAATGCTCAATTGCATAAACAATTATGTTCGTCCGCTTGAATTTTTATCACACATTAATTAATGAGTTTAAAATAAATTTAAAAAGTCCAGAAATCCTGACTTAAAAGGGCTTCTGAAGCATATTTTAAACTATATTTAAAAAAGAATTAAAATCAAAATTGGATTTTTTCTAAAATTGAGTTTAAACATTTGTTTTTGAAAATACAAAAATTCGTTAAAATGTTTAATTCAACATTTTTTTTACCTGCTTCTCACTTTGAATAATTAAAAAAATACATCATAATATGTTTAAAATCACCAAAGTAAGGAAAGTTTAAAAAAAGAAAAAATTTCACTCAAATAATGGAGAATGTTTATTAAACATTTTGCGTGGTCTCTTCTGGGCATCACATATGATGCCTAAGCAATCTCTATAATAAAGAGTATTACATACTTTGCCTGGCCTCTGTTGGACATTATATGTAATGCTTAGGGATTATATATATTGCCGGATTATATACTTTGCCTGTAACAGATACACAAAATTTTTTGCGCTCTACGATAATGTCTAAACTCTGCTTTATAAATATCAGTTTCTGGCTCAAATCGTTCAAAGAATCTGAAACTGTCGTGTTCCTCCGCCGTTAATGGGATTACCTCCTCTTGTTTATATTTGCTTACGTTAACTCTTTTGCAATCATCTATGGAAAGAGCGCAATGCAAAAATGGATACAAGCGATTTTCTCCGTTTGGAAATATCATTCTACTGAAATAATGAAATGAAAATATCATTTACTGAATTCTGGAAAAAGAAAACGCAGTTATAACTATATAAATAATAAGGGTATAATTAAAATTCGGTATTATCAATGAAGCTGAAGAAAAATTACGAAATCTTCATTTTTGACGCAGGATAATAATTTTAATTGATAGAAGAAGAAACTGGCATTAGACAGACCGTTATCTTATGTAAGGTTCCCCACTTGGGTCCATTAATAGCCAAGGTCTTTGTTTCAGGCGTCGTTCACTCTACTGACACTCTTTTTATTAACTATTTTCCGCCATACTTTCCTGTCCTGGCATACTTCTCTAGCTTCTTTTATGTCCATGCATTTTTTCATGCAGGCTCTCGTGTTTCTGTGACTTCTTATGTCTCTTCTAAGTAGGGTCTCATTCACACATTCTAACCATTCTTTCCGCGGTCTACCGCTGGGCACGTTGCCATTTACTTTACCGTGATACATTTGTTTCGTTAGTCGTTCATTTGGCATTCTCTAAACATGTCCGAACCATCTTAACCGATTTCTTTCCCATGTGTCTACTAGCGTCTCTTCTGCACCACATTCTTTTAGAATTATCTCGTTACTTACTTTGAACATTATGGATTTCCCGCTTATTATGCGCATGAATCTCATGTCAATTGCGTTAATTTTACTCTTATCTTTTTCTTGATAAGTCCATGTCTCGCTACCGTATAG
>NC_046665.1:122613199-122617424 GCF_010883055.1 Belonocnema kinseyi | reverse complement strand
AACGCTAACCCTCGTACCCTTACTGTTTCGAGATCCACACCCTCTTCGTCGAAGAGAGCCATTCTTAAACACTTGTCCATAAATAATATATATAACCATGAAAACATAACGCATCCTTGTCTAGCTCCTTGAATAATATCGAAACATTCACTCAGTTTCCCATTCACTCTTACACTCGCTTTGCTACCTGTGTATATTGTTTTTATAGCTTGTAGGATCCATCCATTGACTCCATACTCTTTCAGAATTTCCCAAAGTTTACTTCTATCATTTCCATTATTTTAATATTTATTAATGTATTTATTGAAAGCGTGCAATTATTTAGAAGGATTATTTTGTTGTTGTAAAATTGGGGGGTGATTTAAAAAAAAGGAGTTACCATTTGATCCTTCAAAATATTATCCATTGCTAGGCACTACCTTTTCCCATCTTTCTGGCATCATATTGATAGGATGTCCAAAAAATGACTTGCCTTTGGAAGCTATCTACGAATCGACCCATTTTTGGACATCTATTATAAAAAGTAAACCGTTGCTCAGACAGAGTAGGAATAATGGATCGGAAGAGTTCGCAATCAAGCAGAGTGATGTCTGAAGAATGCGGTGAGTGAAGAAGTACTTCCCATTTCAGCGCTTTCAAATATGTTCTTGCAGGTTTTGCCACGTGGAGCCAAGCGTTGCCATGCAGCAGAATAACTTTATCATATTTGTGCTCGTCTTTCGGCCTATATGGTAAAGTAACGCCCTCTCGTACAAATCCCTCAAAGTTAATGCACGCTCCCAATATTTTTATCAATAATCCAAAATTAGACAACTGGAAACTCTCTGAACGGTATTCTGCTTGGTGATGACTGCTGTTACGAAAACCAAACTCTTAAAGCTATTAAGGTAATTCTGGACATCCTGCCATTAGATCTTTTTTAAGGAAGATAACGACAGCGGAATTTTATAGAATCGTTAACTTTAGAAATTTGTCAAAAATTCTTCTCTTGTACAATAGAAGAACTTTAAATTGAGCCCTTTATAAATTAAATATTTTGGAAAAAGCAATATTTAAATAGAATTTGGAAATAAATAGAATCTTTTAATTATAAATCTATTTATTCACAATTATTTAAAAAATTGAAAGTTCATAATGGTTCAATAAGACGTTAAATGTGTTAAATTCAACAGTTTTAACTGCCGATTTCTTACGTCTTCAAAGCCTTATCAAAAGTTCCGCAAAATTATTAGAGCAAGTACTTCAGAATTGTTCACTGTACACTGGATCATTAAATAACATAAGAAATTACCAACTTGTCTAATGTCTCATTTTTTTTCTTATTACCGCAACTCACTTTTTCATGTTGAAGCTAACTATTATAAAGGATTCAAAGTAAACCTTTTTTTAATTGCACAATTTTTTCTTCTTTTACACCTGTTATTTTTAATATTTTAGTTGTTTTTATAAATATTAGAACCCGATTTGAAGGTTATATAAACGACTTCAAACAGGAAATAGATTTACTGTCATTCAAAATATACTGACAATTATAAATATTTTTTTACATTTTCGGATAGTCTTCGGAGCATATTATTTGATTATTCACTGACTCTCAGAGTTTGAATTTCGAAATCTGAACTTTTAGGAAATCAAGACTTTCCACTTTAAAATTACAACAACAAAATTAGGAGAAACCGCAAAGCTGATGAGCACGCTACCAATAATAAAAACAAAAATAATAAAAAAACAATAATAATAAAAATATATAAATAGTTCTTTCGTAAGTTAAAATTATGTCGTAATTTTTATAGATGAATTGGAGCAGAAAAACGTATTTAACTGACATATTTATATTTTCCAAATTTGGTTTCATTAATGCCATGTCTTTTAATGATTGTTCGGGTTCTCTTAAGCTCGTAAGCTGTAAAATTACGATATTTATTATAATTACAAGCCATATTGTATAGATAAAGAACAAATATACAAACAACCAAATCTCTGATATAACGCCAAGTATCATACCAATAAATAATCTAAAGATAAAAAGTAGGATTAGTTATTTTATAATTATGTAACAAACTAATGTGCACATTAGTCGAAATATAAAATATAATTTAGAAGCTGAACTTTAATTTAATTTAAAATTTAAAAATGCCAATCTACTTTTTTTCCTGCATAGAAGTTTTTTTCTTGTGTGTGTGGGGGGGAGGGGGGTAATGGTATATCAGGAATTTTTTAAAAGTACATAATAAGAGCTTTAACGTCTCTATTGCTTTTTTCTATTGGTAATCTAATATATATATATATATATATAATACGCAGTTACGTAGAATTGTCCAAGGGTGGTCTCGAAGGAATTAACCTCCAAGCTACAAGCATTAAGGATGAACAAACCCTTTTTCCTAGCTTCTCGTGGCACAACTGCAAGCTCTGTGTTGCGAGAAACACACAGAGCTATTGCACTTTTTGCATTAAAGTCTGCAAAACCATACCGAAATACTCCAAAAAAGGGGATACGTAACAGGAGCGCCCACTATACCACAGCCAGAACGAACCGGCTACAGAGAAAGAAAGGCGACACTGAGACCAACAGCGGGCAGGCATTCGATAGAGAAAGAGCGATGCTTTATGACCCGGAGAAACATTAACACCCTGGTTTCTCTCAGGCCTAAAAATCTGGCTGAAATGCATCAACTCGCCATAAAGATAGACTGAGTGAGACAGCACGCATCCCGCAATCAGCAGATGGTTAACTGCATAACATGACGCAGGCATTTTACCGCCAAGGTTCGAAAGTTCTCGCGCGAACTTCGGATCCGTTATCACACACTTAACAAGTCAAAACTGCTGACCATCAAGCAGCATATTGTTGAGAGTATATGGATACTATCTGACGCTAAGAGAAGTATAGAGCGAAGAGACTGGTGGGTGCAAAAAAACCAACAGTTTGTATTGAGCGTTATGAAGAACTATTCCGCTCCGAACCAGATGGTTGCTAAAAGTGCGCACAGTAATCCTACCGAAAGTGGGCAACTTAGCTGACCCGAAGAATTAACAAGCCAATCACTTGTCTAAACAGACTGTATAAGATATTCTGAGCTGTCCTAAATGATAGAATTATTCGGGCAATCGGACCTGTGTAGCAAGAAATGTATGAACGCGGCTCCAAGAAAGGCGTAGCAGATTGGTGGGAGAACCTGCTCATCGCTAGATGTATCTGTAAAGATGAGGCATCCTGCAAGCGGGACCTATTGATAGCTTGAATTGATTACTGCAAAGCTTTTGATTCGACCTTCCATAGACTAATCATCTAACCATCTTATCGGGAAAAATCGTGTGAGAAATAACAAGGCCACCTTGCAAAGTGTTTTTTTCCGGGTAATACCATGAGCATACTGCTCTTTTGCCTTACATTATTTCCACTATCTCCAGCCCTTCTCTATTCCCAGAGGTACTTTTGCGGAAAACATGCAAACAGAAAGTACAAGGTGACTCATGTATTTTATATGGATGATATGAAGATCTATTCTAAAAACGAAGAAAAACTACAATTATGTCTAGGGATTGTCGAACGATGCACTCACGAAATTGGAATTAAATTTAGGTTAGACAAATACGCCACGGTTTATTTGAAGCAAGGAAAACTGAATGGCATCCCTGAAGTACAACACCTTTGCGCCGGAGAGACTTATACATACCTGGGCGTGCCACAGAACCATATTCAGGGTGTGACATCTTTACAGAATGCTCCCCGAAGCAGGTACAAACGTCTCATTCGGCAGATTTGGTCTTCCAAAGTTTCGGCGAGGAACAAAGTATCTGCAACGAACATGCTTGCCGTGCTGGTAGTACTCTCTTCATTTGGAGTGGTTCCATGGACAAAGAACGAACATAGATCCCTTAATTTTGGGACACAAGAAGTTATTCACATGAACAAAAGCATGCATCTTCAGTGTTCTGTTCTGCGACTCTACATCCTACGCCGTGAAGGGGGTCGCGGTATATTGAATCTTGAATGTCTTTACCACAGAATAATTCTAAGTACAGCACATAGAGTCGCAAATGGAAGAGACCCTCTTTTTTAAATGCTTAGGAACCACGAAGAAGCGGGCAGAGGAGCGTTTCTGTACAAAGCGTGTGTTCGTACATCAATATGTGACGAACCACGTTCAGGAAGGCCCGTAGAAGCAAGTACTCCCGAAATCATCAATAAAATCCACGATATGGTGTTGAAGGATAGAAG